>NC_057797.1:458386145-458634163 GCF_018294505.1 Triticum aestivum
CGGGCAAATGGCGGCGAGGTGGCGTGGCAGCGGCGACGGGGTCGGCGGCTCGCGGCGGGGTGGGGCGGCTCCCAGGGTGGCGGGACGCGACTTTTAAGGAGGGGGCGATGCCTTGGGGGAGGGGGCACGGCGCGGGGGAAACGGAGTCCGAGCCAGACTCCGGTTCGGCGGTGGCGGTGGTCTCCCTCTAGGAGATGGTGGCACGGGGCGAGGTGGGCCGGCGCTGGGCTTCGGCCCAGCTAGGCCTCGGCGCGTTTTTTTAAATAATTCCGCCGAAACTTAGAAAAATCCTAGAAAATAAAATAAAATTCTAAAAATGCCAAAACAAATTTTCTTCGTCTAAATAAAATATTTAGAACGAGATGAACATTTTCTTGGCCCTAAAATGCAAATTTTGAAAACGTGCAATTTTTCTAATGTAACCTAAATTGCAAATAAAATCCAAATAAAAGAAAAAATTGATTTTAAATATTTTTCCTCCAATATTTCATTTATTTTGGAGAAGTCATATTATCTCCTCTCATATATTAATATGAAATATTTTCAGAGAGAAAAATAATTAAAACCAAAATCCTCGTTCCAAAATTTGATAAAATCAAATTTGGAAACCGGGGAAATCCCCAACTCTCTCCGAGGGTCCTTGAGTTGCTTAGGATTTCGAGGACCACGAGACAAAAAGCAATAAAATATGATATGCGAGAATGATCTATGTATAACATTCCAAATTGAAAATTTGGGATGTTACACATGAGGACTTTAATCCTCAAGCATATCAACAAACAACCATGTCTTTCAAAATATCTGTGCTAAAGCAAGTTATCCCTAGCCCATTATGCTCAATCATTGATCCATTCATGAAACACACTCACATATTAGCTACACCCAATACTCAAGTACGATCATAGTGCCCCTTAATTGGTGCTTTATAAGAGAAGTTGGAGACTCAAATAAATATTGCATAAAGTAAATATAAAGGCCCTTCACGGAGGGAAGTAGGGATTTGTAGAGGTGCCAGAGCTCAAAGCAAAAAAGATAGAGATAAACCATTTTGGGTGGCATGCTTTTCCTGTCAATGAAAACGATCGAGTAGTTCCCAATACTTTCCATGGTAGACATATCATAGGCACGGTTCCCAAATAGAAAATAAAGTTTATTCCTTTTTCCACCATACTTTCACATTCCATGGCTAACCGAATCCATGGGTGTCGTCCATACCAACACTTTCCAAGGAATTTATTATTTGACAACATAAAGTAAATTCATTTTTCATTTCGGAACAAGGCATATCCCTAATACCTTTGCCTTACTCTCATCCAATGACAAGTGAACAAACACTCACTTGAGAATAACACATCTAGCATGGAAATATATCACCCACCCCCTACCATTTCATGAGCGGTACGAGCACACAAAAGAGAAATTGATTTTGAAAATTAGAGATGGCACATACAAATTTGCTTAGAACGGCAAAAGAATACCGCATATAGGTAGGTATAGTGGACTCATGTGGCAAAACGGGTTTAAAGGATTTTGGATTCACAAGTAGTGATCATACTTAGTGCAAAATGAAGGCTAGCAAAAGATCGAGAAGTATCCAACCAAGAAATGAAAAATCTCATAAGCGAGCATTAAGCATAACTAACACCGAACAATGCACCACAAGTAGGATGTAATTTCATTGCATAACTATTGACTTTTGTGCTTGCATAGGGAATCACAAACCTTAACTCCAATATTCTTACTAAAGCATAATTATTCATCAACATGAATCACATATCACTATCATCATATCTCAAAACTATTAAAAATAATCAAGTTTATTTTGTCCAATGATCTTCATGAAAGTTTTTATTATATCCCTCTTGAATATCTATCACTTTGGGACTAATTTCATATGTTGCTTTTGATAGCTCAAACAAATCTGAGTGAAGAACATGAGCAAAACAATTCTCCTCTCAAAATAATTTAAGTGAAGCATGAAAGAATTTCTTAAAATTTGTACTAACTCTCAAATAAATCTAAGTGAAGCATGAGAATATTTCTCCAAAAATACTAAAGCACACCATTCTCAAAAAGATATAAGTGAAGCACTAGAGCAATTCCATAGCTCAAAAAGATTTAAGTGAAGCATACAGAGCAATTCTAACAAGTCATGGCATAATTTTGGCTCTCTCAAATAGGTGTGCCCAGCAAGGATTCATGACTAAAAATAAAAAGTAAAACAAGAAAAGACTCATATCATACAAGATGCTCCAAGCAAAACTCATGATATGTGACGAGTAAAAATATAGCTCCAAGTAAAATATCGATGGTCATTAGAAGAAAGAGGGGATGCCACTCGGGGGCATCCCCAAGCTTAGTTGCTTGATACTTCTTGAATATTATCTTCGGGTGCCATGGGCATCCTGATACTTCTCCAACGTATCTACTTTTCCAAACACTTTTTCCCTTGTTTGGACTCTAACTTGCATGATTTGAATGGAACTAACCCGGACTGATGATGTTTTTAGCAGAATTACCATGGTGTTATTTTTGTGCAAAAATAAAAGTTCTTGGAATGACCTGAAAATCAATGGAGATTATTTTTGGAATATATAAAAAATATTGGCGAAAGAATCAAGGCCAGGGGGCCAACACGCTATCCACGAGGGTGGGGGCGCGCCTACCCCCCCAGGCACGCCCCTGCCTCGTGGGCCCCCTGGTGCTCCTCCAACCTCAACTCCAACTCTATACATTCATGTTCGGGGAGGAAAAAATAGAGGTAGGGATTCATAGCGTTTTATGATATGGAGCCGCCGCCAAGCCCTAAACTCTCTCAGGAGGGCTGATCTGGAGTCCGTTCGGGGCTCTAGAGAGGGGAATCCATCGCCATCGTCATCATCAACCTTCCTCCATCACCAATTTCATGATGCTCACCGCCGTGCGTGAGTAATTCCATCGTAGGCTTGCTGGACGGTGATGGGTTGGATGATATTTATCATGTAATTGAGTTAGTTTTGTTAGGGTTTGATCCCTAGTATCCACTATGTTCTGAGATTGATGTTGCTATGACTTTGCTATGCTTAATGCTTGTCACTAGGGCCCGAGTGCCATGATTTCAGATCTGGACCTATTATGTTTTCATGAATATATATTAGTTCTTGATCCTATATTGCAAGTCTATAGTCATCTATTATGTGTTATGATCCGTTAGCCCCGAAGTGACAATAATCGGGATACTTACCGGTGATGACCATAGTTTGAGGAGTTCATGTATTCACTATGTGTTAATGCTTTGGTCCGGTACTCTATTAAAAGGAGGAATTAATATCCCTTAGTTTCCAATAGGACCCCGCTGCCACGGGAGGGTAGGACAAAAGATGTCATGCAAGTTCTTTTCCATAAGCATGTATGACTATATTCGGAATACATGCCTACATTACATTGATGAACTGGAGCTAGTTCTGTGTCACCCTATGTTATAACTATTGCATGAGGAAACGCATCCGACATAATTATCCATCACTGGTCCATTGCCTATGAGCTTTTCATATATTGTTCTTCGCTCATTTACTTTTCCGTTGCTACTGTTACAATCACTATAAAAACAAAAATATTACTTTTGCTACCGTTACCACTACTATCATATTACTCTGCTACTAAATACTTTGCTGCAGATATTAAGTTTCCAGGTGTGGTTGAATTGACAACTTAGCTGCTAATACTTGAGAATATTCTTTGGCTCCCCTTGTGTCGAAACAATAAATTTGGGTTGAATACTCTACCCTCGAAAACTGTTGTGATCCCCTATACTTGTGGGTTATCAAGACTATTTTCTGGCGCCGTTGCCGGGGAGCATAGCTCTATTCTTTGAGTCACTTGGGATTTATATCTGCTGGTCACTATGGAGAACTTGAAAGATAAAAGAACCAAGATTTTTCCCTCAACTACGAGGGGAGGTAAGGAACTGCCATCTAGCTCTGCACTTGATTCACCTTCTGTTTTGAGTAAACTTGTGACACCTACACTTGCTATTCATTCTGATATGTCGCAGATTATCAATGATGCCACTTCTTCTTTGCATGATACATATGACGAAACTACTTCTATGCTTGATAATAATGTGCCACTAGGTGAATTTCTTGATGAACAACTGGCTTGGGTTAGAGAGAATGAAATTATTGAAACTGATAATATTGATGAAACTGATGATGAAGATTCTCCCCCTATATATGAATTTCCTGTTGTGCCTGAGGGTTATGTTATGTATGAAGAAACTGCTAGAGACTTTCTTGCTTGCAATGATAGATCTGATCTTAAGAAATTATTAGCTAAGCTTAAAGAAAAGTCTTTGAATGCTAGAATGAAATATGACCATGCTTTGATACTGCACCTATCTTTATTACTGATAAGGATTATGATTTCTCTATCGATCCTGAGTTAATTACTTTGTTTGAATCTGATCCTTTTTATGGCTATGAATCTGAAACTGTTGTGGCACATCTTACTAAATTAAATGATATAGCCACCCTGTTTACTCGTGATGAGAAAACTCGCTATTACTTTATCCTTAAGTTGTTTCCGTTCTCATTAAAGGGCGATGCTAAAACATGGTTTAATTCTCTTGATCCTGATTGTGTGTGTAGTCCCCAGGATATGATTTATTACTTCTCTGCTAAATATTTCCCCGCTCATAAGAAACAAGCTGCCTTAAGGGAAATATATAATTTTATGCAAATTGAAGAAGAGAGTCTCCCACAAGCTTGGGGGAGGCTTCTCCAATTACTTAATGCTTTGCTTGGTCATCCTCTCAAGAAAAATGAAATACTTGATATCTTTTATAATGGACTAACTGATGCTTCCAGAGACCACCTGGATAGTTGTGTTGGTTGTGTTTTCAGGGCAAGAACTGTTGATCAAGCTGAATTGCTATTGAATAATATGTTGAGTAATGAAAATGATTGGACACTTCCTGAACCAACTCCTAAGCCAACTCTAAAGAAAAGGGGTATTCTATTTCTTAGTCCTGAATATATGCAAGAGGCAAAGAAATCTATGAAATAAAAATGTGTTAAAGCTGAAGATTTTAAGAATTTGCCACCTATTGAAGAAATACATGGTCTTGATAACCCGACACGGGTAGTAAAGGTAAATTCTCTCTATAGATTTGATGAAGGTGATATTCTTCGTTATAAGTCTGCTAGCCAATGCTTAGATGAGTTTGATAATTTTATTGCTAAAAAAGAAAACTTCAATGCTTATGTTGGTAGACAATTGAAACGCAATGCTGATATGCTTGAACACTTGAGTGATTATATGTCTAGAGTTAAAGGTGAACTTAAACTTGCTTCTATGGTTACCACTCAAGTAGAACAAGTACTTAAGGCTCAGAATTATTTGCTCAATGAATTAAATAGTAAGAAAAATGATAATGTTGTTAGAGTTATGACTAGAGGGGGTAAAATGAATCAGGAACCTTTGTATCCTGAGGGCCACCCTAAGAGAATTGAGCAAGATTCTTAGAGAACTACTGTTGATGCACCCAGTTCTTCGCAGAAGAAGAAGAAGAAGAAGAACAAAAATGATAGGACTTTGCATGATTCTAGTGAACCCGTTGTTGACACACCTGAGAATACCAATGATATTTCTATTTCTGATGATGAAACACAATCTGGTAATGAACATGAACCTAGTGATAATGTTAATGATGATGTTCATGTTGATGCTAAACCTAGCAATGACAATGATGTAGAGATTGAACCTGCTGTTGTAGCGACCCGACCTCAGACGGTCAAGTCTCTGTGTATCTGTGCCATCCCTGGATCAGTATGTTGGCACACACAGTACATCAATGTATATATCAAAGTGCAATCACATGTATAAAAAACGTAAAACTGATATATACCTCGTAAGTCTCAGCAGAAACAAACAATCGGGTGTGGAGTCCCATCAACGCCATCGGCAAGTTGAGTGTAGACCGTAACCCTGTATCGTAACTCCTACTCGTCAAAGAAAATCTTGCAACATGATACGTTGCAGCCATGTAGGTCAGTACATTGAATGTACCGGCAAGATCACAATAAGAGAAAGGAGATGATAAAACTATTCTATATGCAATATGGCTTTGTGGCTCTAGGTCTGAGTTTTGTTTGCGTAAAAGCTGGTTTTATTTTCCCTACATCAAAGGAATAACTGGAGTCTGTACTATGGAGTTTTCTATCATGACATGGTTCCGCCAACCGATGTCTCATAACCCAAATCATCATAAGTTGCCCACAATTAAGTTATCAGTCTGGTGTTGAGAGTTCCGAGATAGATCCAAGTCCAGAGGCTCAAGTTGTCCATAACTGGGGACACGGCTAATCGATTAGGTTTTAACCCTCTGCAGAGGTTTGTACACTTTACCTGCAAGATTCGATCCCTCTCTTTACGTTCTCGCACTTCAGGGTGTTTGAGAACAAGACGACCGAAACATGGTCTTCCGAAGAGTTCCCCTAACCACTATCTGGTGCTCATCCAATCCTACCGTAGTTCTACATCTGCTAGCACCATCCCAGCCAGAGTCACAACTAGGGTCGACCAAGCCAGAGCCCATAGTGACTTGCGGTTGTACAAGTAAGCTTCCGGGCATGAAGTATTCTTCCGTCTCTTTGAGTCTGGGTGAAGCTTTCTGCAAGATGTCATGGAGCTTCTCCATGCATCCCGGCCATCCACTGGTTTCTCCAGGGTGCCCGTCAACCGTCCTTCACCCAGTAGTGTGTATTGAATTCTTGTCTTGAGTCTTGAAGTCTTGAGGCCTTGAAGATGTAGTCCTTGTAAATGCCATCATGGAGTTGTCGTCATTGACATAGAGTCCTCCATTCTCACACCACTCCCGAGCACTCATACCAACCCCGTCTACTATAGCGTAGCATAGAAATAAAACAACGTCGTGGGCTTGATAATAGGGAGATGGGTTCCTACCTCATGCATTCTACTCAACTACAAGATTCAATAACACTACTGGAGGAATTGTTGAAAGAGTGCTAGTACATGCAAATAAAACATAGGTATGAAAAACATGGTCAAAGTGAACTTGCCTGGTATGTTGATGAAGATAATAGCGCTCTCGAATATAACTTGATATTATTCGTCACTCCAATGAAAATATATATTAACATTCATAGCATTCATATAAGCAAACAATTCTAGCACTCAAAATAACAACTAAGTCAACAAATAAAACGAAATAACAAACTCAAATGAACTCCAAAGAAACTTCAAGTAAAACCACAAAGAAAACTCTACGACTTTACTACAAACACCTAACCTAGATTTGCCATAGGTAAAAACTTAATAGCAATAAAACACTAAACTAATTAGTTAACAGGAAATAAAATGTAAAACAATTAAGTTAATAGAAAGTATTTTTCATAAAAATTTATTTGCAAAAAGAAACAAATAAAAAGCTTTTATGAAACACTAACTATGACCAAAACAAGTTTTCATACAAAACTAAATAAAATAATAATTTTTTTAAATAAAAAAATTCTTGGTTGACTAACAGAAAAAAACTAAAATTTTCAAAAGTGACAAAAAGAAATAATTTAAAACTAATAAAAACAATAAAGAAAAGACTAAAACAAAACTATAACTAAAACAATACTGTTTTGCTAAAAAACTTAATTTAAAATAAAATAAAATAAATCACTATATGACTCTGGATAGACAAAACAATAACAAAACCGAAGCAAAAAGAATCAATCTATTTAATAAAACTCAAGATACGGCCAAATTAGTGATTTGAACAAGTTTCATCAAACTCAAATTTTAAACTACTCAAAATTGATAACTAAAGACACAAACAGAAACTTCAAGATTTTGAATCTAATGCAAAAAGAATCACTCAATTTGGATCTAAAACATAAAAGATATAAGCAATCTAAAATTGAAACTATCTTTGTTTTTAAAAAAGAAACGAAAAAAACATCGGGCACTAGCTACGTGGCCTACTGCTATCGGGCCAGGGAGGTGGGCGATCTGAACTATCTAGAGCTCGGTCGTAGAATAATAGAAACGTGTAAGGGCTAAAACAGAAAGACCGTCGGCTAAACCGACTCGACCTGAACCGATATAAACCAAATAAAACTGAAATGAACCGGAACTAAACCGATCTATAAACAGAAGAACCTAACCGTTCGTTAGATCTAATCTAGCGCGTCAATAACAGATCGGACAGAGGGGAATGGCTCACCGCGGTGGGGCAAGCTCCAGCGAGGTCGTCGGAGGCGGTGGCGGCTCGGGGACGATGCAGGTGAGGCCTCCGGTGGTCCTCGACGATGGTGAAGAGGCCCAGGCGATGCGGAAGACAACAGCGATGCCGAGGGTGGTCGGCGGTGAGCTCGGGGACGTCGGAGGAGGACGACGGTGAGGATGAGGCGGCGATGGCGTTCGGACGTCGGCGGATGACGGTGCTCCGGTGGGTTTCGGGCTCGGGCGAAGACATGGGGAGATGCGGACGAGCGATGGGGTTGCGGTGGTGATCTGAGGTGGCGGCAAGGTGGTCGGGGTCGAGTGCTGCGGCAGCAATGGCGTGGCAGCAGAGCTCGGGCTCCGGCGAGGCAGTACGGGCGAGGGAGAGGGGTTCGGGGGGGCTTTAGGGCGGAAACGGATGAGGAGGAGGGGTATATATGGGGGGGGGGGGTTCTTGGAGGAGGGGGCGAATCGGGGGAGAGGATCTCGCGATCTCCAGGATACGGCGGCGGCGGCCGCACGATCCTGCTGCGGCGTTTGCGTGCGGAGGAGGAAGATGGGTGTGGGTCTAGGTAGGTGGGCCGAGGGAGAGAGAGAAAAAGAGAGGTGGGCTTCCATGGCTTCGGCCAGTTTTTTTTGCACACACAATAAAACAAACATAAAAAAATATAGAATATATTATATGGCCATATAATATATCACAGTGTTCAGAAAAACATTTCCTAAAACATGAACTATTTCCTAGGTTTAAATAAAATAAACAAAATTTTAAATAAAGTAAACAGTGCTAGTGTTGCAATAAAACTCAACAAAAAAATCATTTTTAAAATACCAAAATGACTTCCAAATTATTTTCTCCTAATTTTCCGTTGAAGGGAATCATTTTACCTTTATTTCCATTTATTTATTTTTAGGATAAAAATAATTTGAATAGCATCCAAATAATTCCAAATTTGAAAGGGAGTTTCAAAATACTTTCAAATGACTTTCAGTTTGATTATTTTTAACTTCCAACTCCTATTTCATACTAGTAGAATGCCCGTGCGTTGCCACGGGCCAACAAATGAAATTGTGTAAACAATGCTCATTTTCCTCCCCAGAAACGAGCATATTGCACGCAATGTTCAACCACAACACAAATGCAAGCATATTCTTCTCTCTATTCTTACAAACATGACACACCCCTCTAGCCGTCCTTTCCCATTAAACTTGCCGTTCATCACCTTCTCTGTCCATACATCATTCACCCTCTCAATCTATTGCCCCTTAATTTTGCATGTAGCTTCCATGTCATTGTTTCGTTGTCTCGGACGGTACGAAAAAACCCTACCACGTCACCTTCTTCTAGATCTATTCCTAATCCAAGGAAGCTAAATCTAGTTGAATGACCGTGCGTTGCCCTGAAAAATAAAATTTTCTATGAAAACACATATCATAATATCATTATATGGAGTTTGTACATCACATGCTTATGACTATGTTTCTCCAAGCATGCATTTCAATTTCCACCCTCACCAAAATATGTACTTACATGTGCTCCTTCAATCACACAAATACGTCTTATCCCCCCCTCCATGAAATTCGCTTTGCATCATTGTGTTGCACATGTGATATTTAAAAACAAGGAAGCGAGTGGTGTCATCAGCATTAGTCATCTACATTTGGCACTCGGGAAGAAGGCACAATTGGCTTCTCTGACCAGATTTGATTCTATCTAGGTGTTACTCTTCTATATTGACGAGTTCCGTCTGTGAAGCGAAGTCTAGGCTTCCTCCTGTTCAACACAGGTACCAAATTTGAGATGCAAAACTTTAAGATGTACATGATTTCTTGCACAAATCCTCTTGCCGAATCATGGAGCTTCAAATTTTCTGTGGACAAAATCATCCGAGTGCAGTGTATTGCAATGCTCGAGTAATAAACATATACAACAAACTTTTGAGTCTATGAATTTATGATAGTGAGGAGTATAAACTATGAAACATAGATTGGAATCTCATGAGGTCAGTACAACTTAAATGAAGTTCCTAAAGAATATAAGTTGAAGATTTCGTAACATATCAGTTGGTATTTCAATGATAGTTGGACCATAAAGTTTGCAAGCTAGTTTCCCTTCTAAGAAGGGCCAAATACATTCCTTATAAACAGCTGGAACTCTATGTCCTTAGTAAGTTTCCCGAAAAAAGCGACACTTGCACCATCATGGATGTCCGAGTACTTCGCATGCTATTTCTCAAATAAGAATGCACTGGTAACTCTGATGTGCGATTCTTGATAGAGCTACCCACATTATATGATATACATTAAACATTTAGCAATTACATACATATCTTCCATGCAACTGGCTATTATATACCGTTCAACCACATACACGTTTCTGACTTTATCAAACTGATAGGCAAAAAAACACAGGATTTAAGATTTATTTGATGGACAAATTTGATATTACTAGTACCAAGCATTATATCCAATTGATATTAATCCCAAACACTGAATATATATCTTTTGATAAAAAGATTGAATTCATAGTTACACACAAGATTCAAGTAGTTGATGATATATAGAGATCAGCAGCGTGCCAAATTTAACTTGGGACTCATGAATTGAAATTCAAAACAAAATATTATATGTAGGAAAATAATTGAACCAAACCTTCATATATACGATGGTTTTGTGAAATGCAACAACAATACACTCGTGACTCATAGCTAAATGCCCGTGCATTGCCACGGAGTTCTAAAAATATATGGAGGTTGCCATGGAGTTATAAATATATGTAGGATTCATAGGTCGGTGTTGACTTGGGCGATAGGATGAGTTAATCCAAAGGAGGTCGGTTATAGGATGGGGTCAAAGAAAACCTAGGTAAAGATGATGCCAAATGCAGTCTGCAACCGATGTCAACCCATGCGCTAGAACTAGATAGCTATCTTCATGGACACAAATATACCATTGTTTGGTTCTATTCTCTTTTAGTTTATAGAGTAAGAATTTGAATAATTTGATTATCATTCTATCTCTCAATTGTTGAGAAATTGTGATCAAACCATGCAATGAAGGAACCAAATCAAAAGAAGCTTTCACTTGTGCTTTCTAGCCATTTAAAATAAGCATGTGGCATCAAATTATTTAATGGTGTGTCAGCCAATTCCATGATTTTCTAGAAGAGAGAGGCTCGCACTTCACAATATTCATAATTTCAAGGTATGAAAACCTTGCACACACACCTAAATTCAATAAAATATACGACAAATATATAAACGATTATACAATACACACTTGTTACACTATAAACAAATAACTTCAGTTCATGATAGCCTGATCATCCCAGGCCCAGCTTCCAGGGTTTCCACCCCTCCCAACATTTAGCAATTACATACATATCTTCCATGCAACTGGCTATTATATACCGTTCAACCACATACACGTTTCTAACTTTATCAAACTGATAGGCAAAAAACACAAGATTTAAGATTTATTTGATGGACAAATTTGATATTACTACTACCAAGCATTATATGCAATTGATATTAATCCCAAACACTGAATATATATATTTTTATAAAAAGATTGAATTCATAGTTACACACAAGATTCAAGTAGTTGATGATATATAGAGATCAGCAGCGTGCCAAATTTAACTTGGGACTCATGAATTGAAATTCAACAACAAAATATTATATGTAGGAAAATAATTGAACCAAACCTTCATATATACGATGGTTTTGTGAAATGCAACAACAATACACTTGTGACTCATAGCTAAATGCCCGTGCATTGCCACGGAGTTCTAAAAATATATCGAGGTTGCCATGGAGTTATAAATATATGTAGGATTCATAGGTCGGTGTTGACTTGGGCGATAGGATGAGTTAATCGAAAGGAGGTCGGTTATAGGATGGGGTCAAAGAAAACCTAGGTAAAGATGATGCCAAATGCAGTCTGCAACCCATGTCAACCCATGCGCTAGAACTGGATAGCTATCTTCATGGACACAAATATACCATTGTTTGGTTCTATTCTCTTTTAGTTTGTAGAGTAAGAATTTGAATAATTTGATTATCATTCTATCTCTCAATTGTTGAGAAATTGTGATCAAACCATGCAATGAAGGAACCAAATCAAAAGAAGCTTTCACTTGTGCTTTCTAGCCATTTAAAATAAGCATGTGGCATCAAATTATTTAATGGTGTGTCAGCCAATTCCATGATTTTCTAGAAGAGAGAGGCTCGCACTTCACAATATTCATAATTTCAAGGTATGAAAACCTTGCACACACACCTAAATTCAATAAAATATACGACAAATATATAAATGATTATACAATACACTTGTTACACTATAAACAAATAACTTCAGTTCATGACAGCCTGATCATCCCAGGCCCAGCTTCCAGGGTTTCCACCCCTCCCACCATGTACGGCTCCCCCTCCCACCTCCGTTTTTTGTCTCCCCTCCCCTTTCGCAAAAGAAAACGGTTTTACCCATGCATGTTCACCGCTGGAAATAAGCCCCAACTCATGCATGCACTTGCTTTAAAAAAAGCCGGCCGACCCGAAAAGGAAATCTTGCCCACACACTCCGGAGGTGAGATCGTCCAATCTTGCCACCACTCCATCTCCCCGATTGTCGTTCTCCACCTTCCCAGCCCTCGCCACTTCACCTCCCCCATCCATGCACCGCTTTTGTAGGCAGCCCCTGTCATCGCCGCCTTCATCGATGGCCCCCTCGCCACCACCACAGCGTGATGCCTTGCCATCATCTCCATGCCCCCATCAGTTGCGTCCACTAATCAAATAGTGGGACCTACAAACAGATTATACACTAAAACTTAGTATGCAAGATTAGTGCAAACCCAAACTAGATTCAGCGAACTAAACCAAATATAACTCCCAGGCAAAGAAGGGTACCTCCCCATCAGTTCCATAGAGTCACACGATCGACAAGATATACAGATTTCCGATCAGATGAGTAGACAATGTTGCGAACCTCCCCAGACCATTCTGCAAAGGGTTACAAAATGGTAGATAGAAAATAGGGATGCATTTTATGTCCTCGTAGAAAGGACATATAGATATTTACCTGAAGCATGTACATTTAGAATTTTGTTAGCAACTCACCTGTAGAAGGCATAAAAATTGAGGTCACCAGACACAAAATTAAAAAATACATACACATCATGTATGTTCACGATCATGTGAAGTGAAATAATTTTGAACAATAAACCGAAAAATGACGTGTTAAATTAGTCTACGTTCCCAGGAGGCCAAACAGAAATCAAAAGATGTGATGTTCAGTTTATTTATCTGATAGGAAATGCTCTCTAGTTATATTATTACAGTTATCAGTCTACAGACTGAAAGGCATTGTGCTATTCATGACAGTTCTCTTGAACTTCTGATGCAAGAATGCAAATTCGAATGACAAGAATAGACGGTGCCCCTTAATATAGACCCAAAATTAATTTAGTAAACCCATTGATCACAAGATTTTCCGACAAAAACACGATAGACTTCCCGACCTAGCCCTAGAACGGAACCCGTAACGTCCCCCGCCGCTCGGTCCCCAGCCCGCACTGTCGTGGGCGCCTCCCACACCGGCGGCATCCCTTCGGGGTCCCCAAGATGACGAGCGATCCGGCGCGGCGAAAAGGGCTGGCACTGAGGAGCAGCGACTCGGTCGGGAGCCTGGCCAGCGCCAGCGGCTCCCTCCATCATCGCCGCCCTCGGCCACATCCAACGCGGTCGTCGGCCACGAAGAGGCGGACGAGCCCGGCGGCAGGGTGTTGTCCCTCCCATCGCTTTCATGTTCGACTACTCTTCCTTGGATCGCCTACCACCACAGATGCAGGGATCCTCTTGACTCACACGCCGACCATGCCTCAACCAGCGAGCATCGGCGCATCGCCGGCGCGCTCCTCTGTGCTCTCCCTCCTCTCTTCCATGGTTGGCACAAGGGAGGGATGAGACGGGCAGGAGAGAGCCTCTTTATCTAGATCAGGCAGGGATTAGGTTTAGAAAGAGTAAATCAGTTGGAGCGATTGAGGGAAGGAGATCGGAATGGAGTAGGGCGCGATTGAAGGGTATGGCAAGAAGAACTTTTTTGGAAAATTACCATATTCAAAATTTCCTTAGTTATAGCCTTACCATACATGGATTGATTTATTACTATAATTATCATATTTGAGATTTCTAAGTTTATAGCCTTACCATACGTGGATTAATTGTGATTGATTACCATAAATACGTTGGGTATTGTCGGCCAGACGAGAAAGAGAAAAACCGGTGGGAGGGGGTGGTGGGAGGTGGGACGAAGAAAAACCGGTTAAAAAACCGGTTGAAAATAAACCGGTTGAAAGTGGGGGGGGGGGACTATTCAACCAATTCGTCCATTAGGAGTAGAGATAATTGAAGAAGTCATTTTATCTTCTCTCATGAAAATCATTGAGTTGCATAAAGTTTCTGAATTTGAAATATTTCCAAATGGAAATTCAATTCTTTTCAAAACCCTTTTTCATTTATTTAAATGGAAGAAGTCATATCATCTTCACTCTAGGGTTTTTGTGATGAAATGAATTTGAATTCATGGGGATCAAAGTGCAAAGATGAAAGTTTGGGAAAGTCATTTCATTCCCTCTCATTGAACTTTCAAAAAGTTTCAAATTCCACTCAATTTCACACAATCAGTCACACAACAATCAAATAAACAATCATAAATATTTATTTAAAATAACATTCCAAAATTTAGAATTTTGGGATGTTACAAACCTACCACACTTAAAATGAATCTCGTCGTCGAGATTCGAAAAGATTAGCAAGAAAAGGTTAGGGTTTGGGGGTCTTCTAGCAATTCCATTGATCGGAATGGTCTAGTGTGCTACCACACTTAAAAGCACGGTTATGTTTCTGATTGAACTCATGTAATCCGTCCCTTTGGGTTGACGGTGTCAGTCTTCTCATACTCTCTGGAATAACTCCTTCGTTGAGGCTCTTCCGGTAGGGTCACAAACTTTTCCTCAAACATGTGTCCTTTCATCCTGGTGAGGTTCTTCCGAGACTGGGTCTTTATATCTGACAGGTCTGGCGCCAATACTAAACAACTATCGAGACCTCATGGTGGTCAACCATTACAGGTTTCTCCTGCAGGAAAATGGTCTGGGCTGAATTTCACCGTATATCCTACGGTTGGCAACGGTTGCTTGTACTTGGATCATTCGTCCTACCATTCTAAGGTTTTAAACAAGGTCTTGATATCATTGTCTCTCTACTATGGGTAAGTCACTCAGATTTACCATCCCCAATAGCAAGAGCGAATGATAAGAGTAAGTCAGTATGGTGATCAATCCATTCTGCACCCAAATCATTACTCTGTATAAGGTTTAGCGAATCTCGCATTTCTAACACTCGGGAATTCTCCCAAGCATTGCAGAATTTCTCTTGTCGATGAACTTAGTTCGGATAATTCCATTGATTCTGGAAGCTGAATACATCTATCATTAATTCACAACTCTCGGGGTTTCGTAACCTCCTAAGGAACGTCTGCTCATCAAATCACATGTTCTTCCAAATATTTCTTCTTGCAGGGAGTAGTTGATCCTTATTAATTCCTGGGCATGTGGGTTGTGGGCCCACTTCAATACTTGCATAGCTTTAACTCATCCTTGGGGCTACAATTGTTCCATATTTCAAAATTACACCTCCTTTAAATCCAATAGTACTCTGTTTCTTCATACCATGATATCAAAAGCAAAACTCCAACTTTTTTTCTTCCGAACTACAGTCCGTGGAATATATATTTTCTTATCCATTGGTCTAGTGTTCTTCACAGGGTACTACCACCCTTAAAATGAAATTCACAAATCCATCCATAGACCATATTTCTCATATCCTCGAAAATGGTCAAAATCTTTGTTCATAGAGTAACAACTCAAAAAAACATCCACGTGTGAAATCATGACACATTAACTTTATTGATTTCACGAATTCCATACAATCTCTGAGCACTCATTACATAACTCAACTCATCGAACTTATGAAAATAAAATTGCTTTCTACACTCTTATTATCCATATCAAAATCTTAACTACTTAGCTCCAGACTTCATCTTATCTGAACATTCTCTAGCAAAATGTCCTGCTTCCTTGCAACGAATACAAATGACTTAAGTCTTTGGGCTTCTTGGGGATGTTGTCTGCTCTTTGGGTTCTTGGCTTCTTCTTTGGACATTTATTAGCGTAATGACCTAAATCCTTGCACCTGTAACAAGTTATATGACTCAGGTCCTTCTCTGCAGAAATTGGGTTGTTCTGGGGATGCCTTCATTTTCTCTTCCTGGATTTCTCCGTAATGATCAGAGCTTCTATTTGCTGAGGGTCAAACTTCACTTCTGCTGTCTTGAAGTCTCTGAGATCCTCTTGGCTTTCCTTGGTGCAATACTCTGAAAAATGTCCTTCTTCTCCACATGAGTAGCACGCTTGGGCGAAAAATCTGTTTAGGCCGTCACCATTAGGGTCTTCAATAACTTCCTCCATCACGGGTTCTTCTAAACTTCCCCTGAGGGCTTCTTTCATGGCTTCCTTACGCTGCTTGGTAATTTCTTGTACCTTGGGGTAAATCTGACATTGAGCAGGGTAGTGCGTAATTCCTTCACAAAGGAAACAAGTAACCTCCCCAGTTGGGCATTCTTTAGCTGGGTGATTTCCATCACAATGAGGGCATCCATCCTTGTATTCTTCATTGGTGTGTCCTATTTCTCCGCAAATCTTGCAGGCACAAGGTTTCTCCATCGGGTTATCCCAGTGCTTCCGGATGAAACGGGATCTTAACAGAGTCTTGTTGAATTCCTCCCAAGTTCTTCCTCTATTGCATCCTTGTATAGCTTGATGCATTTTCCACCAGGTTGCAGCACTCTCGGTAAAATACTGAAGAGAATATTGGACCTCATACTTCCTTGCAATCCAATTTTTCTTGAGATGATTCTCCATGTTTTGAATTCATAGCTCTGCCTCCCGTTGAGTCATCGGTCCAGAGAATACTAGTCCTTCTTCCTTCCTCATCTATTGGGTCCAAGGGCTTTGGGTTGAGATATGGGAGAAAGAGACAGAAACACACAATACCGACAATAGTTTTAAAGAAACAGGTTTTATTTTGTGGCTGTCGGAAAAACATCAAGCAAAGGACAGCTCACAAATTGTCGCATCTAACGTAAGTATATAATAGAGGTTTGGCCTTCTAAATGTCAAATAAATCTTCAGAGTATTCAACGTCTTCAAGTCTTTGGAGTCTTCAACTGGTGTAGCTTCAACTCTTCTAACGCATGGTGAAATCCTCTTTACTTTGAAGTGGCCATCAATTGTCCGATATCTTGTCCTTCTTGGAGCGGCTTCAGTTGATCATCCGTGTGGTCAAAAGGGAATGGGTACATTCTAACTATTTGAGGTAAGGGGAACTATTAGATAAAATCTGAGAAGATAAGAAGTAAAGGATCTTTTTGAAAAATCAAATTTTAGAAATTTCCTGTCCTAGGGGCTTTTCGATTTCTAGGGTCACGTCCAACAGTCAACATGTGCTCTGATACCATATCTGTAGCGACCCGACCTCAGACGGTCAAGTCTCTGTGTATCTGTGCCATCCCTGGATCAGTATGCTGGCACACACAGTACATCAATGTATATATCAAAGTGCTATCACATGTATAAAAACGTAAAACTGATATATACCTCATAAGTCTCAGCAGAAACAAACAATCGGGTGTGGAGTCCCATCAACGCCATCGGCAAGTTGAGTGTAGACCGTAACCCTGTATCGTAACTCTTACTCGTCGAAGAAAATCCTGCAACATGATACGTTGCAGCCGTGTAGGTCAGTACATTGAATGTACCAACAATATCACAATAAGAGAAAGCAGATGATAAAACTATTCTATATGCAATATGGCTTTGTGGCTCTGGGTTTGAGTTTTGTTTGCGTAAAAGCTGGTTTTATTTTCCCTACATCAAAGGAATAACTGGAGTCTGTACTATGGAGTTTTCTATCATGACATGGTTCCGCCAACCGATGTCTCATAACCCAAATCATCATAAGTTGCCCACAATTAAGTTATCAGTCTGGTGTTGAGAGTTCCGAGATAGATCCAAGTCCAAAGGCTCAAGTTGTCCGTAATCGGGGACACGGCTAATCGATTAGATTTTAACCCTCTGTAGAGGTTTGTACACTTTACCCGCAAGATTCGATCCCTCTCTTTACGTTCTCGCACTTCAGGGTGTTTGAGAACAAGACGATCGAAACATGGTCTTCCAAAGAGTTCCCCTGACCACTGTCCAGTGCTCATCCAATCCTACCGTAGTTCTACATCTGCTAGCATCGTCCCAGCCAGAGTCACAACTAGGGTCAACGAAGCCAGAGCCCATAGTGACTTGCGGTTGCACAGGTAAGCTTCCAAACATGAAGTATTATTCCATCTCTTTGAGTCTGGGTGAAGCTTTCTGCAAGATGTCATGGCGCTTCTCCATGCATCCCGGCCATCCACTAGTTTCTCCAGGTTGCCCGTCAACCGTCCTTCACCCAGTAGTGTGTATTGAATTCTTGTCTTGAGTCTTGAAGTCTTGAGGCCTTGAAGATGCAGTCCTTGCAAATGCCATCATGGAGTTGTCTTCATTGACATAGAGTCCTCCATTCTCACACCACTCCCGAGCACTCATACCAACCCTGTCTACTATAGCGTAGCATAGAAATAAAACAACGTCCCAGGCTTGATAACAGGGAGATGGGTTCCTACCTCATGCATTCTACTCAACTACAAGATTCAATAACACTACTGGAGGAATTGTTGAAAGAGTGCTACTACATGGAAATAAAACATAGGTATGAAAAACATGGTCAAAGTGAACTTGCCTGGTATGCTGATGAAGATAATAGCGCTCTCGAATATAATTTGATATTATTCGTCACTCCGATGAAAATCTATATTAACATTCATAGCATTCATATAAGCAAACAATTCTAGCACTCAAAAATAACAACTAAGTCAACAAATAAAACGAAATAACAAACTCAAATGAACTCCAAAGAAACTTCAAGTAAAACCACAAAGAAAACTCTACGACTTTACTACAAACACCTAACCTAGATTTGCCATAAGTAAAAACTTAATAGCAATAAAACACTAAACTAATAATTTAACAGAAAATAAAATTTAAAACAATTAAGTTAATAGAAAGTATTTTTCATAAAATTTTATTTGCAAAAAGAAACAAATAAAAAGCTTTTATGAAACACTAACTATGACCAAAACAAGTTTTCATACAAAACTAAATAGAATAATATTTTTTTAAATAAAAAAATCCTTGGTTGACTAACAGGAAAAAAACGAAATTTGTCAAAAGTGACAAAAAGAAATAATTTAAAACTAATAAAAACAATAAAGAAAAGACTAAAACAAAACTATAACTAAAACAGTACTTTTTGCTTAAAAGCTTAATTTAAAAAAAACTATAATAAATCATAATATGACTCTGGATAGACAAAACAATAACAAAACCGAAGCAAAAAGAATCAATCAAAAAATTTTAATAAAACTCAAGATACGGCCAAATTAGTGATTTGAACAAGTTTCATCAAACTCAAAATTTAAACTACTCAAAATTGATATCTAAAGAGACAAACAGAAACTTCAGGAAATTTTGAATGTAATGCAAAAAGAATCACTCAATTTGGATCTAAAACATAAAAGATATAATAAATCTAAAATTGAAACTATCTCTGTTTTTAAAACAGAAACGAAAAAAAACATCGGGCACTAGCTACGTGACCTACTGCTATCGGGCCAGGGAGGTGGGCGATCTGAACTATCTAGCGCTCGGTCGTAAAATAATAGGAACGTGTACAGGCTAAAACAGAAAGACCGATCGGCTAAACCGACTCGACCTGAACCGATCTAAACCGAATAAAACTGAAACGAACTGGAACTAAACCGGTCTATAAACAGAAAAACCTAACCGTTCATTAGATCTAATCTAGCGCATCAATAACAGATCGAACGGAGGGGAATGTCTCACCGTGGTGGGGCGAGCTCCGACGAGGTCGTCGTCGGCGGTGGCGGCTCGGGGACGATGCAGGTGAGGCCTTCGGTGGTCCTCGACGACGGTGAAGACGCCCAGGTGATGCGGAAGACAACGGCGATGCCGATGGTGGTCGGCAGTGAGCTCGGGGACCTCAGAGGAGGACGGTGGTGAGGTTGAGGCGTTTGGGCGTTGGCGGATGACGGTGCTCCGGTGGGTTTCGGGCTCGGGCGAAGGCAACGGGAGATGCGGACGAGCGATGGGGTTGCGGTGGTGATCTCAGGTGGCGGCAAGGTGGTCGGGGTTGAGTGCTGCGGCGGTAATGGCATGGTAGCGGAGCTCGGGCTCCAGCGAGGCAGTACGGGCGAGGGAGAGGGGTTCGGGGCGGCTTTAGGGCGGAAACGGATGAGGAGGAGAGGTATATATGGGGGGGGGGGTTCTTGGAGGAGGGGGCGAATCGGGGGAGAGGATCCCGCGATCTCCGGGATACGGCGGCGGCGGCCGCGTGATCCTGCTGCGGCGCTTGCGTGCGGAGGAGGAAGATGGGTGCGGGTCTAGGTAGGTGGGTGTCGGGGAAACTGATCCACGAACACCTATGGGGCCGGTGGACCGAGCCCCTTTCGGTTTAGCGGGGGGCAGAGATCACACGAAGAGCAGATCGAGGCGAAGCACACGAGCAGTTTACCCAGCTTCGGAGCTCTCCGGAGAGATAACACTCCTACTGCTGCTTGTTTGATTATATTGTGTTCTTGCTCCAGAGAGAGAGCGTAGTGTTTTTCTGGGTTCCGAACCAGTCGAACCCCCTCTACGTTGCACATGGGCCTCCTTTTATACGCTAAAGGGGTCACCGACAGGTGGCAACGTAGAGAAGGGTACAAATGTAAAAAGTGAGGTGGTTGGTACAGTTACTTGTATAGTGCACCCTACCTAACCCTGACGACAGGGGACAAGGGCATTAAATGCCCGTCTGAGTCGCCCAAACAGTGCAGAAAAGGACCGTTAGGGGCGCCACCGTTCGCCACGATGGCGATCTTGTTAGCTTCGCATGCCACTGCGCACCGCTGGCTGGACAGCCTCCCGCCACGCGTGCCTGGAGAGGCCCCCAGAGCGACACGTTGGTGGATGCGCTGGAGCGTGGGCACAGAGTGGCCTCCTGCCGCGGCAAGCGCCTTCCCGCTGCTGTTATCTTGTCGGGTCCGGAAGCTTGTCGCTCACCGGGCCTCGAGGTACCTTGGTTGGTCTTCCCGGCAAGCTCCTCTTGCCGGGGCCTTGTTGCCTTGCCGAAGCGCGTGGCGCGTCGCGGCAAGTTCCTTGGACTGCCTTGGTTGGCCTTCCCGGCGAGCTCCTCTTGCCAGGGCCTTATCTCCTGAGCTTAAATACTTTGTTCTTGAATGGCTCCAAGGGAACCACGGAGGATCTTGGCGTTCGCCCGGCAAGCCTTGCCGCGGGGTGCTGCAACTGCCCGTGCACAAGTTCGGGGTACTAGGGTACCCCTATTCTAGTACACCGACAGGAGCCCCCGGTCCTGGGCCAGACACGGTGCCGAGTGCTGTTGGGCCAGGCCCAAGACAGGGCACGGGCACACGCGGACTGGGCCACGCCGAATCTCGCTCCGTATCCACCGCGATCTCCCCTAACGGCACGCGTTGAATGCGGCGTTGTGGGAGAGATCGTGGGTGGTTCTTTATTCGGAAGGGCGAAACGTCCGCCCCGTCCCTCTTTATAAGCAGGGGAAACAGGGGCAGTTCGTTCCCCCTCGCTGGTTGCTACTACTCCATCTTCACGAACCTCCGCCGCTCCCCCCTTCTTCTCGAAGCCGAGAGAGCAGCGCTCCGCCCCCCATTGCCACCAGCATCACCAACGCCGTCGACCTCCCCCACCACCTCCGCCATGGCTCCGAAAGCCGACAAGGGAAAGGGCGTGAAGTCGGCCGAGGCGCAGCGGCTCGCGGCGCTGCGGAAGGAGCGGGCGATCTTCTCCCCCCAGCTCGGCACGAAGGAGCTGAGGGAGTACTTCTACCTCTTTTGGGCGATGGAGACGCGTGCGCATCCGCGCACGAGGGTACTCCCGGCCGCTGCTTCGGAACTGGCTCCAAACGGGTACCCATTCTTCGCGCTGTTCTTCTATTGCGGGCTCTGCCCGCCCTTCTCGGAGTTCTTCTGCGATATCATGAACACCTACGGCCTCCGCCTCCTTGATTTCACCCCCAACGCCGTTCTGACCATGGCAGTTTTCGCACATTTGTGCGAAAACTTTGTCGGAGTCCACCCCAATGTTGCCCTTTTCCGACACTTCTTCATGCCTCGGGTAGAGAGAGGAGAGCCGCTTGCCGAAGGGATCGCCTGGATCTCGAGAGTTGGCAAGAAGGAGGCGTACTTGGAGGGTGAGCTCCGCAGCAAGTGGGAGGAGTGGAGAGCGGAGTGGTGCTGGATCGTCGAGGAGAATCCGCAGCCCTTCACCGCCGTGCGCCAAGCTCCAATAGTGCGCGGCAATGACTGGAGCAACGTGGCCCCGGAAGACGAGAGGCTGAAGATCGCCATTACTAGGATCCTTCGCCTCAGGCTTGCCGGGCTCACTGTAGGCGCTGTAGGCGCAGATTTCCTCCGCCGCCGCATCGCCCCCCTGCAGGAGAGGGGGAGGCCCGCCTGGGAATTCAAGAACTCGGCGGACATCATGAGGCTGCGGCCGGGCCTCAACTACAACTTCACCGTCTTGGAGCTGGATGCAATGCTCCTGGAGTTGTTCAAACGCGATCCCCAGCACCCATTCACACTGGCGAGGGGCGTCGTTCCATTGTGCAATAATTCTTCGCTTGACCGGATCCGCGCCATGATGTCGTTGTGCGATTCACACGGAATCGTTCCAACTTGGCAAGAGCCTGCGGATGACGTCGTGCAAGCGTTCTTCGACAACTTGGAAGAAGTGCCGGTCCGCGCTGACGAGCAGAAGAGCCTCACCCGTGACACCACCGACGAGGAGCTGCAGCGCATCGCCACTAGGGCGGAAGAGGTTGCGGCCGCAGCTGCCGCGGGCGCGTTCGGGTTCACTGTGGAGGAGGCGGAGGCGGCAGAGGCGGCAAACCTCGCCGAGCGCGCGGAGTTCATTGGCGAGGAAGAGCCTGCCGGCTCTGAAGCTGAGCCGAGCGAGGCCGGCGAGGAAGAGCCCGAGCCTTCAGAAAGCTTGCCGCAGGCGGAGCCCCCGGCCCCACCAAGAAGGCGTCTTCGCAGGGCCGCGGACGTAGCGGGGCGGCAGCCGGGTCAATAGCCGCCGAGCCGTGCGACACGCTCTACCGCGGCAAGCAATGTTGCCGCGGGAGCGCCTCACGCAGCAGCGGCAACTGGAGCGGGATCTCCCCGGGCCACCGCCACCGCCCCCGCCAAGCGGGCAAGGGATCCTACTCCTCCGCCTCGCCGCACCGGAGGGGAGCCGGACTTCGATCTTTCCGCGCTCAGCTCCGACGAGGAGGAAGAAGAGTAAGTTTCTTTGGTGCTCTTGTAGTTCTTCAATCTTGCTGTTTTTATCTTGTATCTGACTTGCTTCAATCTGAACTCCTTTCTTTTCAGGACGCTGGCCCAGAGAGCGGCGAAGAGGGCCAAGGCCGCAGTGATTGTCATCGAAGATGACCCCACCGTGTCAGCAGGGGATAGGTCTGAGGCCACCTTGATGGACCCGGCAACCACTCCTCAAAGAAGCCCCCAGCGCAGCCCCCAGCGTAAGTTCATAGTTAGCTTTCTGCTGTCAGGCGAGCATGAGTGCTTTTTACTTTGTTGATATCTTGCTTGTTGATTTGTGTAGGAGCAGAGCAGCCATATCAGGGGCGCCCGGAAGCTGGTCCCGAAGTGCCATCTGCTTCGACTGCGCCGCCAAGGGAGGAGTCCCCGGCAAGGGAGCGCTCTCCGGCAAGGGAGAACTCTCCGGCAAGGGATAGCACCGTCGATCCTGCGACGGCCGAGACCGCAACTGCAGATCTTGGCACAGGTAATTCAGTTGTCCAAAAACTTTCCCTTGGGTTCTTCTTCTTCTGATTTTCTTCTCTTGGATTTTTGATTGATTTTTCTCCCTTCTTTGTTCTTCAGACCCATCTGCTGCTGAGCCAATCGAGACAGAGGGCGCCGGCGAGGAAGGCGCGCATGCCAGCACTGACGACGCCGCCGCCAACGAAGAAGGGGCCGGTGCTGATGAGACCGCCGGCGAGGAGGCCGCCAAGGCTGCCGCCGCAGAAGCCGGCGAGGGGTCGGGCGATCGCACTAACGACCCTGAGGCCGCAGGAGCGCCAGGCGCTGCGCCGACCGTCGACCCCTCTGCCACTGCTGCGGAGCCGGGCTCCGAGGAGCCCTAGCCCGGCGCCTACTTGAAGGCCGGCGACGATATCTTCATGAAGCTACCCTGGGCGTCGAGCTCCAGGGCGCCGGTCGAGGGGGAAACTTTCGATGAGGAGGTGCTCACCTCCGCTGGACTATCGTTGGTCGACGCGCCCAGCAGCAGCAGTGGCGAGCCTGAGGAGGAGCGGCTGCTGCGGAAGCTGTTGTCACTCTACCGTGCACGGCAAGCCAAGCTGGCTTCCCGGGAAGCGCTTGTCGTGAAGGCGGGAGTTGATATGGAGAAGCGCGCGGAGGAGCTCCGGGGCCACAATCAAGAAGCTCTCCGGTCCCTGGCACAGGAGCGGGAGCGACTCGCCGAGGAGCACACGACCTTCCTTCTCAAGAAGGCCGAAGCTGAGGAGGAACAAAGGCTGGCCGCCGAGAAGCAGTCCGCGCGAGAAGGCGAATTGGTGCAGCGGAAGGCCAACCTCGACAGCTACAAGGAGGAGCTCGCCGAGCGCGAGCAAGCACTTGGCGGGGCGCTCAAGGAAGCAAAGGACGCTGCCGCAATCGCAGAGGCCGCCAAGAAAGAGCTGGAGGAGAAGGTGGCGCAGCTGGAGGCCAACATCGGGAAGAGCGGCGAGGAGCTTGCCGCGCTCAAGCGTGAGCGTGAGAAGGATGCTGCCGCCCATGGTGAGCTGCAAGGTCTTCTCGCTGAGAGGGGCAAGGAGCTCAGCGCCGCCAAGGATTCCAATGCAGACCTGAAGTTGAAGCTGGCCACGCTGACGCAGACGCTGGACAACGCCAAGGAGCGGGAGAAGACCTTGTCGGAGAAGGTCAAGGCTGACAAGGCGCTGCTGGAGAGCATCGCAGTTACCCAGAACTCATTCAGAGATACTGTGGAGCACTGGACCGAGGGTCTGGTGAATATTGCCGCAGTCATCGACGAGGAGCTGGCGCAGCTGGGGATGGAGGACTTTGGGTATCCCTCCGACGAGAATCTCCAACCCAGCGCCAAGCTCAGCCTGTTCTTCAAGGGCGTGGCGACGGCACTCCAGCGGCTCCGGGAGAGGATCCCAAAGCAGCTGGCCGACGAGTCGCGCAGAATCTGCGCCGGGGTTCTCCAGAAGGTGCTGATGAAGGTGGCCTTCCGCAATCCAGGCCTCAGCTTCACCAACGTCCTCAAGTCCTTGCCGCCAGACGCCGATCGGGACGCACTCAAGGCCCTTGTCGCACCCATTGTGGACAAGGTGAGCGAGATCAAGAGGGTTGAGGGCGATCGCGTAGACTAGGCCGCCCATTTCTTCTTTTCCCTTGTCGCTGCTAATCATGTTATGAAAACAGTCTGTTAGAGCTGCGACAAGTTATCTTGTAATATAACTTTATTTCTGTTATCAATTGCTATGTTATTTCCTCTACTAGATTCCTTCCTTTGTATGTTTTTACCCTACGCTTCTAGGGAACTTGTCGGCGCAGGCACCCGAGCCGCGAGCGCTGAGTGCGGAACGTCAACAGCCTGCTGGCGGCGCTGCTTCCGACAAGAAACCTTGTCGCGACTAGATGCAGCACACTTAAGTTGTTGAGCGGACTCGAAACAAAGTAAGGGCGCAACTAGCCACGAGTTGGTTCCTCCGCGCACAGGTTTTCCATACAAAGCAGGGTCGTTCGAGGAAGATAACTCAAAAATTTAAAAACTGATTGCTCAAACTTTGGCAACTTAGCTTTTCTGTCATTTGCTTCTCGGCAAGGCAAAACTTCGCTTGAACGACGCCTGGTTCATACCACAATCTTCTCCTTCCCCCCAGCAAACTTGTGTGCGAGGGAACCTTCTTTTCCTTTGTTGAAAAAAAGAAAGAAGAGAAAATGATGATATGGAGCCCTTCGGCTCGTTATTGCTTACCGGATGTAGGTGCTGCACAAAGTGTTAGATAATGCATGCAAGAAAGAAACTAATGCATGAAATGGACAAGTTGTGTGGAGCACATGGGGTTTTATTTATGCACGGGATCTGCGACCGGCTTTGTACAAAGGATTATATGCAACAGCGGCAAGACTTGTACAAAAGGTGGTTGCCAGAACGGGTTCCGGCAACCGCGCCCTACGGGAAAAACTTACGAAGATGTTCTATGTTCCATGAGTTGCTCACCGAAATGCCATCTTCGGTCTCAAGGCGGACAGCGCCGGGCCTTGTGACTCGTTTCACCCGATAAGGGCCTTCCCACTTCGGCGTCAACTTGTTGGAATTCTTGGTGGACTGAACGCGCCGAAGAACAAGGTCGCCTTCCTCGAAGCTTTTGGCCTTAACTTTGCGGCTATGGCCGCGGAGCAAAGCTTGCTGGTATCGAGCAGCTCGTACAGCAGCCTGAAGACGATCTTCCTCAAGGAGCAGCGCGTCGTCTTGTCGCAGCTGTTCTTGCTCAAGCTCATCATAAGCGAGCACTCGAGGCGATCCGTATACGAGTTCCGTGGGGAGAACTGCCTCTGCTCCATAGACTAGAGCGAAAGGCGTCTGGCCAGTGGCTCGATTTGGCGTCGTTCTGATCGACCAAAGAACCACCGGCAGCTCCTCGATCCAGTTTCTTCCGCACTTGCGCAGCCTGTCGAAAGTTCTGGTCTTGAGCCCGCGCAGCACTTCAGCATTTGCCCTCTCTGCTTGACCGTTGCTTCTCGGATGAGCAACAGAAGCGAAGCAGACCTTGGCGCCAAGGTCTTGGACGTACTGCATGAAGGTGCGGCTCGTGAATTGCGTGCCGTTGTCGGTGATGATCCTGTTAGGGATCCCGAAACGGCAAACAATTGACCTGAAGAACTTGACTGCTGACTGTGCTGTCACCTTCCTCACTGGCTGCACTTCCGGCCACTTTGTGAACTTGTCGATTGCGACGTACAAGTACTCAAAGCCCCCGACAGCTCGGGGGAAAGGGCCGAGGATATCGAGCCCCCAGACCGAAAATGGCCAGGATAAAGGGATCGTCTGGAGAGCTTGAGCTGGCTGGTGTATCTGTTTGGAGTGGAACTGGCACGCTTCACACTTGGTTACTTGTGCAGTTGCATCCTGGAGGGCTGTCGGCCAAAAGAAACCTTGCCGGAAAGCTTTGCCGGCAAGTGCTCTTGCGCCAATGTGGTGGCCACATATGCCTCCATGTATCTCTGCCAACAGCTTTTGTCCATCTTCCCGGCAAATACACTTCAATTTCACACCGTTGAGTCTTCTTCTGTACAGTATGCTATCGACAAACTGGTACATACTTGACTGCCGGGCTACTTTTTCCGCTTCTTCTTGCTCTTCGGGAAGTTCTCCTGTCTGAAGGAAATGGACAATCTGCTGTGCCCATGCTGGAGCTTGTGGCTCGACAACAAGGACTAAAGGCACATCTGCTGCTGCGGGAACATCCGCTTCTATGGCAAGGACTTGCGGCCCTGCCGGAGCTTGATGTTCCCCGGCAAGCTTGCCGGAGCAAAACTTGTCGGGAGCGTCTGCTTCAACGGAACAAACCATAAGGCTTGCCGGAGCAGACTGCTCCTCAGCATCCTTGGTGTTGATCTTGGGGACTTTCTTGGCGGCGGCTTCGGGGAGCTCTGCCGGAAAGTAGTCACCAGAAACCAACTTCCTCTTCTTGCTTTGTCCAGTTGATGGTGTTACGGATGGTTGAGTCAACTTGAGCACAAAGACCCCTGGTTCCACAGGTAACTTTAGTGCGGCGCACTTTGACAGGCCATCAGCAATGTCATTCTGAGCTCTTGGGATATGCTCCATCTGTAGGCCGTCAAAGTGCTCTTCTAGCTTCCTCACTTCATCAACATATGCTTCCATCAATGGACTCTGGTAGTTCTTGTTCACTTGGCGGACGACAAGCTGTGAGTCACCCCTGACAATGAGCTTCTTGATCCCAAGGTCTGCTGCGATTCTGAGACCGACAAGAAATCCTTCATACTCTGCAGTATTGTTGGTTGGTTGCTCCTTGGGAAAGTGCATCTGGACTACGTACTTGAGGTGCTCTCCGGTGGGCGCGGCAAGCAGCACGCCCGCACCGGCGCCTTGCAGCGAGAAGGCACCATCAAAGTACATCAGCCACTCTTTGCTTGCCTCTTTGACGGGGATGCTCGTCTCTGGAATTTCTTCATCTGGTGTTGGCGTCCATTCTACTATGAACTCTGCCAATGCTCTGCTTTGGATAGTTGAAGTGCTCTCAAACTTGAGGCCAAAGCTTGACAGTTCCAGCGCCCACTCGACAATCCTGCCTGTCGCTTCTGGATTTTGCAGTATCCTCTTCAGCGGAAAGCGAGTGACGACTGTGATCTCATGTGCTTGGAAGTAATGGCGCAGCTTTCTCGAGGCCATGAGGAGGCCGAAAAGCAACTTCTGCACACCAAAGTACCTTGATCTAGCCCCCTGTAGAAGGGAACTGACAAAATAAACTGGACGCTGCACCATTCTCTTCTGCATCTTATCATGCTCCTGCGCAGATCCATCTCTGTCGGGACCAAAGCTTGTCGGCAAAGCCCCCTGCTTGTCGCTGGATGCATCTGCCGTGGTTGTTGGCTCATCATCTGCCTCCCTCTCCGCCACTAACGTAGCACTAACCACTTGATTGGTTGCCGCTATATACAGCAGCAACTTCTCTTGCAGCTTAGGTGCGACAAGTGTTGGAGTGGAGGACATGTATCTCTTCAAGTCCTGCAGTGCAGCCTCCGCCTCTGGAGTCCATTTTATTGGACCTGTCTTTTTCAAAATTTTGAAAAATGGCAGGGCGCGCTCAGCAGATCTAGAGATAAACCTGCTGAGAGCAGCCACGCAACCGGCAAGCCTTCGTACTTGGTTAGTGCCACATCCTTGACGCGCTTTGGTGATTGGTCGGCGCCACATCCTTGACGCGCTTTGGTGCTTCAATCTGCTCAATGGCCTTGATCTTGTCGGGATTGGCTTCAATTCCCCGCTGAGACACGAAGAACCCAAGAAGCTTGCCGGAAGGGACTCCAAACACGCACTTCTCGGGGTTAAGCTTGAGGTTGATCTTGCGCAGATTTGCAAATGTCTCGTCTAAATCTTGAATCAGGGTCGCCTTGTTCTTGCTCTTGACCACTATGTCATCCATGTAGGCTTCCACATTTCTGTGCATCTACGGCTCAAAAGCGTGGTGGACTACCCTTGCGAATGTTGAACCAGCATTCTTCAAACTGAAAGGCATCCGTACGAAGCAGTATGTGCCACACGGGGTGATAAATGCGGTTTTCTCTTCATCCTCTTCTGCCATGAAGATCTGATGGTATCCTGAGTATGCATCAATAAATGAAAGCAAATCACATCCGGCTGTGGAGTCAACAATCTGGTCAATGCGCGGCAAGGGAAATGGGTCTTTGGGACAAGCTTTATTAACATCAGTGAAGTCCATACAAAGCCTCCATTTCCCGTTAGCCTTGCGCATGACAACAGGATTGGCCAACCACATGGGATGGAGCACTCCTCTGACAAGGCCTGCTGCTTTCAACTTCTTGATTTCTTCTGCGATGAATTCTTGGCGCTCCACTGCCTGTTTCCTGACTTTCTGCTTGACGGGCCGCGCATGAGGACAGACAGCAAGGTGGTGCTCAATTACTTTCCTGGGAACACCGGGGATATCAGACGGTTGCCACGCAAACACGTCGACATTCGCCCGCAGGAAAGCAACGAGCGTGCTTTCCTATTTGGGGTCAAAAGTGGCGCTGATGGTGAAGGTACCACCAGTGCCGTCCTCCTTGGCGGACACCTTCTTGGTCTCAGGTGGAGCTGCCATTGCCTTCTTACACTTGCCGGTGGAGCTCGATGGTGCGTCCTCGACGGTAGCGCAGCACTCCGAAGAGGTGCGCTTGCCGAGTGGGCATCAGAGCTCTTGCCGGACTTGGTCTTCTTCTTCCCCCTGGGAGCTTCAGCGGCAAGTGTCTTGTGTTCTGTTGCGGCTGCTGCTTCCCGGTAGATCTTGTCGGCACAGATAAGAGCATCCTTCTTGTCGCCAGGGACAGAGATGACACTTATCGGGCCTGGCATTTTCAGTACGTTGTACGCATAGTGAGAGGCTGCCATGAACTTGGCGAGTGCCGGACGGCCAAGGATTCCACTATAAGGTAATGGAAAGTCAGCAACATCAAACATGACCCTCTCAGTCCTGAAGTTCAGCTCGCTGCCAAATGTTACCGGCAACATGATCTTTCCCTTCGGCTTGCTCCTTCCCGGGTTGATTCCTTGAAATGTACCGGTCTCTTCGAGCTCGCTGTCAGGGATCTGGAGTTTCTGGAGCACCACGAAGGAGATCAGGTTCAAGCCGGCCCCGCCGTCAACTAGCATCTTAGTGACCTTGGGATTGCGGATTGTTGGTGAAACCAACATCGGCAAGCACCCGACCGCAGTTATGCGATCAGGGTGGTCCTCAATATCAAAGATGATAGGCATGCTGGACCATTTCAGAGGCTTGCGTGACTCGACGGGTGGTTCTGCTGCATTAACTTCCCGCACCCACTGCTTGAGCTGACGGTGCGAGGTATGCAGAGAAGCACCACCGTCAACACACAGGACCTCTGTGGCTTTCTGGAACTCCTGCTCATCAGTCTCCTCATCATCCATGTCTTCATCGTCGTCGTCATCTTCATCCTTGTCGCGGCCGCGAGGAGGTCTGTCTCCTTGCCGCTGCTTGGCCTTGCCGCGGCGTCCTCCTCAGCCGGGACGTTTCTTGCCGGATCCCCCAGCACCTTCCTGGGCCTTCTCCTTGTCGCGCCGCTCGTATTCAGCTTTCTGCCGCTCAACAAGCTGCTCGACTTTTTTGCAGCTCTGGAGATCATGGCCCTTGGTGTGGTGGATCTTGCAATACTGCTTGTTGGTGCCATCCTGCTTGTCGGCGACCGCCACCTTCGCGGCAACCTCCTTGCCGAAGTCACCAGGTTTGGCTTTCTTGGCGCCACCACCGTTGCCGGACTACTCAACAACTAGCACCTCTTTGCCTTTCCTCTTCATGTTGTTCTGCCACCGGTTTTTCCTTGCTGGGGCAGCATTTTCACTGTCAGATCCTCCCGCTCCTACATTCTCTCCAGGGAGTCTCCTCCCTTCCTCAGCACGTGCACACTTGTCGGCCAGTGCATATAACTCACTGACGTCCCTGATCTTGCACATTGCCATTTCCTCCCACATCCTGCGGTTTCGCACGTTCTGATGGAACGCGTTGATCACTGCGGCAGGGTGGACGTCTGGGATGTTGTGCTGCACACTGCTGAATCTCTGAATGTACTTGCGCAGGGGCTCTCCTTCCTTCTGGCCGAGCAGATGAAGATCACTCTCCTGGCCATGAGGCTTGTGTCCGCCTGTGAAGGCGCCGACAAACTGATGGCACATATCAGCCCAAGAGGATATGGAGTTGTCCGGCAAGTGCATGAGCCAGGATCTGACATTGGGCTTGAGCACCAGCGGGAAGTAGTTGGCAAGGATCTTGTCATCCCGTCCCCCGGCAGCCTGCACCGCAATGGTGTAGATGCCGAGGAACTCCGACAGATGCGTCTTGCCATCGTACTTCTCCGGTACGTCTGGCTTGAAGTTCTTCGTGCTGGGCCACTGGACTTGCCGCAGCTCACGAGTGAACGCAGGGCAACCTACCGCGTACGGCAGATCGCTTGGTTCCCCTGGCGCATGCATGTCAACAGAGGGCCCAGCACGCTTGTCGGATTGACGTCGCGCTTCTCTTCGGCGCTCAATGCGAGTTCAAGCGTCTTCTTGTTGTCGATCATGAAGAACTTGGCGCTGATCGCGACGAGCTCGTGGATCTTGGCCTTCGGGGTGGTGATTGCATGGTAGTTGCACCTCCACCCATTTCGTCGCTACCGGCTCGCGCCCGGCAACCCTGCCGCGACGGCGACGCGCTCGGCCGCCGTGGATTGTCGCCGTTGGCGTAGCCGATGAGACTCTGAATGGTGTCCCTCCATTCGTCGATCTTGTCCGACGTCGGAGTGTAATCTAGGAGCAGTTGAGCTCGCGCCAAAGCTTCTGCTGGAGTGGTGGGTGGCAGTGGCGGACGGCGCGAGGAGCGGGACGTGCTCGGACTTCTAACTATGTTAGAAGGAGCAGTATCCCGTCCAGGCGACCGTGCCCCGCTCGTGCCAGCACGCTGGCGTGCATGCTGGTCTTGAGCGCCCCGAGATCCACCAGCTTAGTCTTGGCCTATCATGCGTATGGCACTGCAAGTGCCATGACGCTGTTGGTCTTGCGCCTCCTGAGAGTGGCGCGGAACATGTACAATCGCCGAGGTTTGTGCAGCCTTGTCCTTGGACCTGGCAGCATCATAAGCTTCCTCATCGACGTCCATTCTTCCGCCGGCGTCCATTCCACCACCCGTTTGCTCCAACGGTGGAGGAAGCGACATGGACAGAGCGGCTGCCGCCGAAGTCTTCTTCTTCGGTGGCATGTTGATGAAGGGGATGGAGATCTAGCTCGTGTGAATGCCGGATCAGGTTCACACAATCTCGACGCTCCCTACCTGGCGCGCCAAAGATGTCGGGGAAACTGATCCACGAACACCTATGGGGCCGGCGGACCGAGCCCCTTTTGGTTCAGCGGGGGGCGGAGATCACACGAAGAGCAGATCGAGGCGAAGCACACGAGCAGTTTACCCAGCTTCGGAGCTCTCCGGAGAGATAACACTCCTACTGTTGCTTGTTTGATTATCTTGTGTTCTTGCTCCAGAGAGAGAGCATAGTGTTTTTCTGGGTTCCGAACCAGTCGAACCCCCTCTACGTTGCGCATGGGCCTCCTTTTATACGCCAAAGGGGTCACCGACAGGTGGCAACGCAGAGAAGGGTACAAATGTAAAAAGTGAGGTGGTTGGTACAGTTACTTGTACAGTGCACCCTACCTAACCCTGACGGCAGGGGACAAGGGCATTAAATGCCTGTCTGAGCCGCCCAAACAATGCAGAAAAGGACCGTTAGGGGCGCCACCGTTCGCCACGATGGCGATCTTGTCAGCTTCGCATGCCACTGCGCACTGCTGGCTGCACAGCCTCCCGCCACGTGCGCCTGGAGAGGCCCCCAGAGCGACACGTTGGTGGATGCGCTGGAGCGTGGGCACAGAGTGGCCGCCTGCCGCGGCAAGCGCCTTGCCGCTGCTGTTATCTTGTCGGGTCCGGAAGCTTGTCGCTCACCGGGCCTCGAGGTACCTTGGTTGGTCTTCCCGGCAAGCTCCTCTTGCCGGGGCCTTGTTGCCTTGTCGGAGCGCGTGGCGCGTCGCGGCAAGTTCCTTGGAGTGCCTTGGTTGGCCTTCCCGGCGAGTTCCTCTTGCCGGGGCCTTGTCTCCTGAGCTTAAATACTTTGTTCTTGAATGGCTCCAAGGGAACCACGGAGGATCTTGGCGTTCGCCCGACAAGCCTTGCCGCGGGGTGCTGCAACTGCCCGTGCACAAGTTCGGGGTACTAGGGTACCCCTATTCTAGTACACCGACAGTGGGCTGAGGGAGAGAGAGAAAAAGAGAGGTGGGCTTCCATGGCTTCGGCCAGTTGTTTTTTTTTGCACACACAATGAAACGAACATAAAAAATATAGAATATATTATATGGCCATATAATATATCACAGTGTTCAGAAAAACATTTCCTAAAACATGAACTATTTCCCAGGTTCAAAAAAATAAACAAAATTTTAAATAAAGTAAACAGTGCTAGTGTTGCAATAAAACTCAACAAAAAAATCATTTTTAAAATACCAAAATGACTTCCAAATTATTTTCTCCTAATTTTCCGTTGAAGGGAATCATTTTACCCTTATTTCCATTTATTTATTTTTGGGATAAAAATGATTTGAATAGCATCCAAATAATTCCAAATTTGAAAGGGAATTTCAAAATACTTTCAAATGACTTTCAGTTTGATTCTTTTTAACTTCCAACTCCTATTTCATATAATTGAAGAATTCATTTTATCTTCTCTCATGAAAATCATTGAGTTGCATAAAGTTTCTGAATTTGAAATATTTCCAAATGGAAATTCAATTCTTTTCAAAACCCTTTTTCATTTATTTAAATGGAAGAAGTCATATCATCTTCACTCTAGGGTTTTGTGATGAAATGAATTTGAATTCATAGGGATCAAAGTGCAAAGATGAAAGTTTGGGAAAGTCATTTCATTCCCTCTCATTCAACTTTCAAAAAGTTTCAAATTCCACTCAATTTCACACAATCAGTCACACAAAAATCCAATAAACAATCATAAATATTTATTTAAAATATCATTCCAAAATTTAGAATTTTGGGATGTTACAGTTGTTGATCTTGATAACCCACAATCAAAGAATCAACATTATGATAAGAGAGACTTTGTTGCTAGGAAGCACGGTAAGGAAAAAGAACCATGGGTTCAGAAACCCATGCCTTTCCCTCCTAAACCATCCAAGAAAAAGGATGATGAGGATTTTGAGCGCTTTCCTGAAATGATTAGACCTATCTTTTTGCGTATGCGTTTGACTGATATGCTTAAAATGAACCCTTATGCTAAATACATGAAGGATATTGTTACTAATAAAAGAAAGATAACAGAAGCTGAAATTTTGACCATGCTTGCTAATTACACTTTTAAGGGTGGAATACCAAAGAAACTTGGAGATCCAGGAGTACCAACTATACCATGCTCCATTAGAAGAAACTATGTTAAAACTGCTTTATGTGATCTTGGAGCCGGTGTTAGTGTTATGCCTCTCTCTTTATATCGTAGACTTGATTTGAATAAGTTGACACCTACTGAAATATCTTTGCAAATGGCTGCTAAATTAACTTCTATACCTGTCGATATTTTTGAGGATGTGCCTGTTGTGGTTGCAAACGTTACTATTTTAACAGACTTTGTTATTCTTGATATTCCCAAGGACGATAGTATGTCGATTATCCTTGGTAGACCCTTTTTGAATACTGCAGGGGCTGTTATTGATTGCAACAAAGGCAATGTCACTTTTCATGTTAATGGTAATGAGCATACGGTACACTTTCCGAGGAAACAACCTCAAGTCCACAGTATCAGTTCTATTGGAAAAATTTCAACAATCACTATTGGAGGTTTTGAATTTCCTCTTCCTACTGTCAAGAAGAAATACGATATTCTTTTTGTTGGGGATGTGCATATTCCAGTTGAGGTAACCTAGTGTTATTCAAAATTTCTCCGGTTTCATGCGATTCGGAATGAGTTTGTTAATAAGACATGATCAACCTTGTTAGTGGATTCCTTTTGATGAGCATGAGATGGATGAAGTTAGAAAGCACAACCTTCTGTACCCTCCTTTTACTTTCTATTATTTAAATTAAATAAAGTAAAAATAGTATTTTCTATCTGTTTTCTGAATTATCCTTGCAATAAAAAATACCCCAAAAATAAAAATTCTCCAAATGACCTGAAAATGAAATATGATTTTTTCTAGAATATTTAAGAATTATTGGCACTGAGAACACACCAGGGGGACCCACCATGTGCCCATGAGGGTGGACGGTGCGCCCCTGCCTCGTGGACCCCATGTGGGTCCCCTCCACTTATCCTTGCACACACACACACTTCGTCTTGCTCCAGAAAAAATCACCTACCAGCTCAAACCCGAGTTCTTGCTCATCTTGCTGCCATTTTCGATCTCCTTGCTCAAAGCTCCATTCACAAAACTGCTTTGGGGGATTGTTCTTCGGTATGTGAATCCTCCAATGGTCCAATTAGTTTTTGTTCTAGTGCTTTATTTATTGCAAATTTTTGCTGCTTAGGTGACCTTGTTCTTGAGCTTGCATGTCAAATTTATGTGGTCAAGAGTAGTTTTAATGCATAATATAGCCTCTAGGCACTTGTAGGAGTAGTTGCTATCAATTTTGTTGAGTTTGGTTCACTTTTATTTTGAGTCACTAAAAATTTCAGAAATTTTTCAGAGGAAGAAATATGTTTAGGAAAATGTACCATGGTGGTTCTTTAAGGAAGCAAGGCCCAAGGCCCGCAATACGCGAGCCGGACAATGAACTACCAAGGGAAGCTCAAGTGCGGCCTTGTGAATGGCCGTTAGAGGATTTCATGGTTCGGGAAGGCATCAAGGAAAAATTTGAAGCATATGTGCATAATGCTGATCTAGAGAGCTTCGAGGCAGATAAGTGCCGGCAATACCTATACTTAACTAATTCATTTGTGATAAGGTTTAAATTTACATCCTTGCGCAATTCTGACACTGTCCTATTTGATCTTTATGATAAATCTTATACTATGGACTTAGAAGATTTTAATACTGCTTGTATACTCCTGCTGTGGGGTAGTGTTAGTGAACCTCTCAAATCTGAATTTAAAGAATTTCTTTCTAGTATCACTATGGGGGAATCTAGAGAAATAACACAAGCTACCATAGGGAGCATTCATTTTCCTGCCATACATTATTTTCTCTCTTCGTGGGTAGATGCATTAACGGTAAAGATGAGGCTTTCCATATGTGTGTTCTAGATCTTAGTGTTCTCAAGAGTGCTGTATTAGGAGATAGACAATATAACTTGGGGGCTATTTTTGCACGTAGGTTGCATCTTAATGGTTTAACTGGAGATTTGTTTGGTTGAATTTATGCAACTCATGTAGCTAACTTTCTTGGTATACCCATACGTGGGGATGATATTGAGTTGCCTCCTGCTTATCTACATTATAATGCTATGGTTGGTCATCAGTTTGTTGAGAGGAACGATCAGTTCCTCTAGTACCGACTAATCTTTGACAGACGGTGCACCTTCCACGTTGCTCTCCCTTCTCCTGCTTTCTTTGACTTTCAGACAAAAGGGAGATATGTTATAACTAGGGAGGAGGCGAGCGAGTACGAGAGGAGGATGGAGGCAGCTCGCCTCCAAGCTGCAGCTCATGAGGCAATTGCCGCTGCCTCTCAGTACGACCCCAGCTACAACTTTGATCCTTGGGCATAGACCAACTTAGGCCAAAAGCCTGAGCTTGGGGAGTACGTATTTCTCACCAAAATTACATTTGTGTTCGCACACTCATGCCAGTTGTCGGTGCTCATACTTTTTAATTGTATCATCCATGCTAGTTTATTTTCTTTTTAAGCTTTCTTCTTGTGTTTTTGAAAAACCTTAAGAAAAACCAAAAAATAGTTGTAGCGTTTAGCTAGTTTACTTTCCATGCCTGTAGTAGTAGTAATTAAAAAGAAAACCCAAAATGATTTCTCGTTCTTCTTTTGCTTGTTGGGAGCTTTCCCGTGTAAATAGTTTTGTTTCTTTTCTTTGGGGGTCGAGAGGAGAAGACCATAATGAAAATGTTGAGTAGCTCTCATATGCATTATTGTTGATCTAACAAAGAGCCCATATTACCTTTTCTTCTCCTGTATATTGAATGCTTATAGATTCCAGCTTAGTCCAATGCACGTGCACTATTATTATTATCCACACTATTCGGTCGTGCAAGTGAAAGGCAATAATGACGATATATGATGAACTGGTTGAGATGAGAAAAGTTGGTATGAACTCGACCTCTCTTGTTTTTCCAAATATGATTAGTTCATCATTCCTGATTCAGTCTATTATGAATGAAACATGTTTGCAATGACAATTAGAGGTTATAGTTGCTTATGCCATGCTTAATTTGCTAGGAGTTTATAATGGTTTACCTTGCGTGCCAACATGCTATTAAAATTGTTGTGATGTGGTATGATAGGGTGGTATCCTCCTTTGAACGACTTGAGTGGCTTGACTTGGCACATGGTCACGCATGTAGTTGAAACAAAATCAACATAGCCTCCACGATATTTATGTTCATGATGAATTATATCCTACTCATGCTTGCATTCAGTGTTGATTAATTTTAATGCATGTTCATGACTGTTGTCGCTCTCTAGCTGGTCGCTTCCCAGTCTCTTTCTAGCCTTCACTTGTACTAAGCGGGAATACTGCTTGTGCACCCAACTCCATAAACCCCAAAGTTATTCCATATGAGTCCATCGTACCTTCCTATATACGGTATCTACCTGCCGTTCCAAGTAAATTTGTATGTGCCAAACTCTAAACCTTCAAATAAACATTATGTTTTGTATGCTCGAATAGATCATGTATCAACTAGGGTTGTCTGTATCTTCCATGCTAGGCGGGTTATTCTCAAGAGGAGTGGACTCCGCTCCTCACTCACGAGAAAATGGCTAGTCGCCGAGATGCCCAGTCCCATGCTCAAATCAAATCAAAATAATTGCAAACAAAACTCCCCCAGGATTGTTGTTAGTTGGAGGCACCCGTTGTTTTGGGCAAGCCATGGGTTCATGCTTGTTGGTGGTGGGGGAGTATAAACTTTACCATTCTTCTTGGGAACTGCCTATAATGTGTGTAGCATGGAAGATATCGAGATCTCTCGGTTGTTATGTTGACAATGAAAGTATACCGCTCAAAATATTATTCATCTCTATTTCAAAATCGAGCTCTAGCACCTCTACAAATCCCTGCTTCCCTCTTCGAAGGGCCTATCCATTTACTTTTATGTTGAGTCATCATCCTCTGATTAAAAAGCACCAGTTGGAGAGCACCGTTGTCATTTGCATGTATTTCTATTAGTTTACATTGAGTATGACTTGACTGGATCTCTTTTACCATGAATTACAATTTCCAGTCAGCCCTTGATCTTCACGGGTGCTCAGCATTTATGTTTTGCTGTCTCAGAAAGGGCTAGCGAGATACCATCTTGTTATATCATATTATGATTGTTTTGAGAAAGTGTTGTCATCTGAGATTTATTATTATTGCTCGCTAGTTGATTATGCCATTGATATGAGTAAACATGAGACCTAAATGTTATTGTGAATATGGTTAGTTTATAATCTTTGCTAAAAACTTGAATGCCGGCTCTACATATTTACAACAACCAGAGCAAACAGAGTTTGTAAAAGTTGTTCTTTATCACTTTTAGTTTGTCAACTGAATTGCTTGAGGACTAAGCTTGGGGGAGTTGATACGTCTCCAATATATCTACTTTTCCAAACACTTTTGCCCTTGTTTTGGACTCTAACTTGCATGATTTAAATGGAACTAACCCGGACTAACACTGTTTTCAGCAGAATTGCCATGGTGTTGTTTTTGTGCAGAAATAAAAGTTCTTGGAATGACCTGAAAATCAACGGAGATTATTTTTGGAATATATAAAAATACTAGCGAAAGAATCAAGGCCAAGGGGCCCACACCCTGTCCACGAGGGTGGGGGCGCGCCTACCCCCCTGGGCACGCCCCCTGCCTCGTGGGCCCCCTGGTGCTCCTCCGACCTCAACTCCAACTCTATATATTCATGTTCGGGGAGGAAAAAATAAAGAGAAGGATTCATCATGTTTTACGATACAGAGCCACCGCCAAGCCATAAACTCTCTCAGGAGGGCTGATCTGGAGTCCGTTCGGGGCTCCAGAGAGGGGAATCCGTCGCCATCATCATCGTCAACCTTCCTCCATCACCAATTTCATGATGCTTATCGTCGTGCGTGAGTAATTCCATCATAGGCTTGTTGGACGGTGATGGGTTGGATGAGATTTATCATGTAATCGAGTTAGTTTTGTTAGGGTTTGATCCCTAGTATCCACTATGTTCTGAGATTGATGTTGCTATGACTTTGCTATGCTTAATGCTTGTCACTAGGTCCCGAGTGCCATGATTTCAGATCTGAACCTATTATGTTTTCATGAATATATGTGAGTTCTTGATCCTATCTTGCAAGTCTATAGTCACCTATTATGTGTTATGATCCGTTAACCTTGAAGTGACAATAATCGGGATACTTACCGGTGATGACCGTAGTTTGAGGTGTTCATGTATTCACTATGTGTTAATGCTTTGGTTCGGTACTCTATTAAAAGGAGGCCTTAATATCCCTTAGTTTCCAATAGGACCCCGCTGCCACGGGAGGGTAGGACAAAAGATGTCATGCAAGCTCTTTTCCATAAGCATGTATGACTATATTTGGAATACATGCCTACATTACATTGATGAACTAGAGCTAGTTCTGTGTCACCCTATGTTATAACTATTGCATGAGGAATCGCATCCAACATAATTATCCATCACGGATCCATTGCCTACGAGCTTTTCATATATTGTTCTTCGCTCATTTACTTTTCCGTTGCTATTGTTACAATCACTATAAAACCAAAAATATTACTTTTGCTACCGTTACCACTACTATCATATTACTTTGCTACTAAATACTTTGTTGCAGATATTAAGTTTCCAGGTGTGGTTTAATTGACAACTCAGCTGCTAATACTTGATAATATTCTTTGGCTCCCCTTGTGTCGAATCAATAAATTTGGGTTGAATACTCTACCCTCGAAAACTGTTGCGATCCCCTATACTTGTGGGTTATCACATCCCCAAAATTAGGCTCTTCTTACTCCTTATTCCTTCATCTGTCGTAATATCACCCAAAACTTGAAAACTTCAATCACACAAAACTCAACAAAACCATCGTGAGATCCGTTAGTACAAGAAAGCAAATCACTACTATAATTATGGTTGTAAATCCATTCATATTTTTTTTGCATTATACGTACTGTATTCCAACTTTTATATGGCAAAACTCTTCAAAGAAAAACATTGAATCATCAAAACAAGCACACAACGCAAAGAAAACAGAATCTGTCAAAAACAGAATAGTCTGTGGAAATCTGGATATTTAGAATACTTCTGTAACTCCAAAAATTCTGAAAAATAGGAAAACGTGAGAAATTTGTATATTAATCTTCTTGAAAAATGATCAGTATTTTATCGCACTTCTGTAAAAAGTGAAAATTATTTTGCTGGGCAAAAAAGTTTCTGTTTTTCAGCAAGATCAAATCAACTATCACCCAACATGATCCGAAAGGCTTTGCTTGGCACAAACACTAATTGAAACACAAAAACACAATCATAACAGTAGCATAGTTGTGCAAACACTCAAGATCAGAAAGAAAAAGACAAAAATAAATTTTATTCATTGGGTTCCCTCCCAACAAGCGCTATCGTTTTACGCCCCTATCTAGGCATAAGATTTCAATGATGCTCACACGGAAGATAATATTTGAAACCCAAAGAGAGCATCATAAAACATGTGACAAACACATTTAAGTCTAACATACTTTCTATGCATAGTAATTTTATAGAAGAACAAATTGTCAAGACAAGGAATATCTAGCATATGCAAAGGAGAGGAATAAAACATTGGCAATCTCAACATACCGAGAGGAAATTTAATAACATGAAATTTTTTACAACCATATTTTCCTCTCTCATAAAATTATATGTAGGATCATAATCAAATTCAATAATATAGCTATCACATAAAATTTTCTCTTAATGATCCACATGCATAAAAGTTTTATGATCTTCCAAGATGGTGGGATTAACATCAACTAAAGTCATGACCTCTCCAAGCCCACTTTGAATATTATCGCAAACATATTCATCACGAGGCTTAAATATATTTTCAAGATCATACGAATCATTATCACCACAATCATGATCATTGCGACAAGTAGTGGATATAGCAAAATTAGCATCCCCAAGCTTGGGGTTTTGCATATTATTAGCACAATTGACATTAATAGAATTCATAGTAAAATCATCGCAATCATGCTTTTCATTCAAGGATCTATCATGAATCACTTCAAAAATTTCTTCATCACAATTTTCAAATTCACGAATCTCAAGCAAAACTTCATAAAGATAAAATAGTGCACTCAAATTACTAGCAATTGGTTCATCATAATTCGATCTTTTGAAAAGATTAACAAGTGGATGAGGATCCATATCAATAGATTTGTAGCAAGTGAAGATGCAAGCAAATAGAAGACAATGGCAACACAAGCAAAGATAGCAAATACAAGATCAAAATGAGAAAAAGGCGAACAAAAAAGAGGGCGAATAAATCAGCAAATTTTTGTGAAGTGGGGGAGAGGAAAACAAGAGGCAAATGGCAAATAATGTAAATTGTAGGGAGATGATATTTGTGATTAGGAACCTGGTAGATGTTGATGATGTCTCCCCGGCAACGGCGCCAGAAATTGGCACATTACAGGGAGACTATCTTGACTTGATCCTCCCCGGCAACGGCGCTAGAAATTCCTTTTGATGCGGCTTCAACTACGTCGGTATTTCCCCAGAGAGGAAGGGATGATGCAGCATAGCTACAGTAGGTATTTCCCTCAGTGATGAGACCAAGGTTATCAAACTAGTAGGAGAACCACACAACACCACGTAAATAGCTCCTCACACAGAGAACAAATACTTGCAACCCGACGTAAGAGAGGGGTTGTCAACCATACAAACTAGTCGTCGACCCGTGCATTCGCACGGGCTAGTGTATATTTTAGTTTGATTTTCTATTTTGTTTCAATTCAAATGTTTATTTATTTTATACGCGCTCCCATTCCATATTTTCATTGATCAATTTTGCATGTTCACATGTAAAAAAAATAAAATTCTTTATTGATGTGCCATATTGCGAAAAATATATATTCACAAGTTTGGCAATATAAGTATAAAAATTGGAAAATAAATATCTACTCTAGATTCATAGTATTACACCGGAGTAGCGTTTTTGCAAACCGTTAAGTCCAAGCTATTAAAGGCCAATGATATATAGGTATATGCATTAGCATTTCAGTCAGCAATAATATCATATAAAATATCCTTGCGAAAATTATGGTTGGATTACGCTATCCTACTAATTTACTTTAGATTTCTTGGGGCGCAATTCATACTACTCAGAGTTTAGAATGAGATATCTTCATTTTCTTTAATAACTATCTTCGATGGAGAAGTTAGATCAATTGATTAAATGAAAACAATCATTGTACAAATCTTAGTTTGTGATATCGCTACACCTAATTCCAGTATCTAGACGTCAACACATGCTGCTGCACGGGCTAGCATGAAAAAACACATAATAGTGACATTTTTAGTATGTTCATTTTACAAATTCTTTCCATAATAATATAGAAAAATATCCAAATTATTATTATCCAGACATATTAAGTTCTCAACTCCTTCGAACTTTTCATAGGACAAAATACTATATTCTTTGAATAAGTTCCTTATTGCATGCATTATATGTTGTAATTTGGTGGTACAGTAATAAGATATAAAATAAAATGAGTTGAGGGACACCAGGTGTTCGAATAACCTCAGTGACCTTTGAAGTATATATAGTACTATGTACAAATGGAAAGAAATAAGAGTTATACTATAGTATCCAAAATGAAGACCAATTTGCCAACTTATCAGTTAGACGTTCATTCGAATTGACGAAAAAAGTGGTCCCCACAATCTAATACTAAAATTGAATTATTAGACTTTAAACAAATGACATGAAAATAAAATACTCATTAAAAATATGTAGAAATTTTTCACGATTATTCACATTGAATTAGAAACTCATAATTAGGAATTTTACATATTCATATGATTTCAAACCAGCATTACCTCGGGACTTCTTTTATTTCTTAGCAATCAGTTATATGGTACATCATTTTTTTGTTTGTCGTTGAGCATGAGTAATTGGCTATCTTGATATAAGTTATATAGTATTCTTTTTGCTTTCTAAGATTCTGTGGTATTGTTTTTTGGTTGATACACCATTGGAGATCTAACATGTATAGTTCTACTTCTAAAAAAATACATGTATAGTTATCTTTTGTCATAGCTAGTTATAATTGTGAACATTCAAATAAAGCGTAGTCCAATTTTATTTTTTCTGCACTTCTGCTTATCAGCTGTAATAGTCTTATTTTGAACCGAGAACAATTCCATTCCACAAATGGCAAGAGCACATAAGTGCCGAAAAATGCAAAGATGTGGTATGATGTTGCATTAGATGGCATGTAACACATGTTTGATCACATCAATGATGTATATCTCAGAGAAGCTAATTAATCTCTTCTCATAACAATGACAAAAACATATAGTAGTAGGAACATATTACTCACTCGTACAAGAATATAAGAAGTTTTAGGTCACTACTTTAGTGATCTATAAAACGTCTTATATTTATTTACAGAGGGAGTGCACTATATATGCAACGATCATAGTGTCATACGTTTAGATGGAAATGTTGTAGTAACATCCATTCAAATAACATGTGACTTGGATCGCCACTAACCAGTTACATGAAAAATGATGCACGACCTTGTAAATTACCACCAAATCCTCCCAGCGAGTGGAGTTTCTTCCTTCCAACCAAAAATTTGGCCCCATTAAAAAATTGGTTTACAATCTAAAAGTAAAACAAAAGAACTGATTCATAAAGATTAGCTTAATTTTTAAAAATGTAGATTTTGGTCCTTTTATTGAAGTCTGGCTACCAAAGTAGCAGCGCACAAACTATCTGTCATAGCTATATCAGCGGTACTTGCTTAAAAAAAGTACATGTATAATGTATATCCTTTCCATAGCTTTTCTCAAAATGGATGCAATAGTGGTAAGCAAGAGGCGCATGTCATGAAGATTTAATTTTACATCAGTGACAATAGCAAGCTATAATCGATAGGAGAAAGCATGCATGATCCTTTTTGGTACAAACATCATGTTGGCGTAAATTACATTGGCATGGACGACTTCGAGTCTAATGATTCTAAAGAGTTCTTCTACTACATTAGATAGGTATGAAATACATATAAAATGAATGCATGTAGTCTGAAGAGAATATGATTAATTAGTGTTTTGTATTATATCAGACTTGCAATGAGAAAAGTATAAATTAGGCATAAAATGTGTTAGTTTCCACCAGAAACACATGTATAGATAAATATTCTACCATATGATGAAGTTTATACATAACTCCTGCATACCTCGGAGCAGGTAACAAAATTGGTTGCTGCCATGGGCTTTACTCATTTTGTTTGTTATCCACAAACGAAAATAATAGTCTGAAGTACAGCTTTGTCATAGTACACACCTTTATCCACTGGATGCACCATTGTGATTAGAAAATACATGTCATTTACTTTACTTCAAAATTTATGTTGTCAACAAAAGGCAAGCATGCATAAGCACTTCATGATTTTTGTACAAATTGCATACTGGAAGCAAAACAATTTTCGATGAACTAAAGAAAAAGCTCTGTGATCTCTCTATAAATCATGCAATGGGAGCTCGACAAATACCTTACTGGATTATTAAGATGCTATCATGTTTCTCTACAATCTAGCTACATTGGAACACCAGAAGTAATTTCACTCGTGAGAAGTTTATTCTACAAAGGCATGAGATGTATTCTATATAAGGAGTTAAGGACACATAGTAAATTGCCAATTAATTAGTACTGATCCCTTTGTAGTATACATTTGAGGAAAAACTTGCCCAGACATAAAATACATTTGATTCTTGGAAGTGGCGCTACCTTACTACAATATGTTACAAAATAGGCATACTTCTATTTTCTGTAATTTACTGAACACCACATTAGAATGCTCTGTACACAATGATTATGATCAACTTCAGTTATAAAAATCATTGTGAGGTGCACTATCAATCTGAAACTAACTTTGTATGATATTCAGAGCATATACATCACAGTGAACATATACATCACAACCAACTCTTGCAGATCATATCTAAATGGCAAAAATGATAGATTAACTACCCGTGCTTTGATACAGAACATATACATCACAGCCAACTCTTGCAGATCATATCTAATGAACTGCCGAATTAATATAAATGTGTGTTGTTTGTCAAACCTGTTGACTGTTACAGTCACCAGGATTTCAATTTAATTTCTCGGGTTTCATTTGGACCTGATGTTAGTAGTGTGACCAATAGTGTGACCAGCAGTGTGATTTTGTGGTTTATATAACCTCTGGAATGATAGAATGATAAGAGAATTTTGCAGGTGAAGTACGTTCGTACTATGTTTAATATTGGATTTATCTTTTCCAGTAAAATAGCTTTGTTCCACTGATTTATTAATCCTGCAAATCATACCATAATCATCACTCATCATTATTGGTTTCGCTCTTGTTTGTAAACTTTGCAGACTATCCGTCTATGGCAAGTTAATGACCATACAAGCTATGGTTGGAGGAACACAGTAAAAGATCACGGCGAAGTATAAATCCCAAAACACGTGCTCTTCCAAATAAATTTTGAAACATAATAGCTTGCTACTTTACTCATGGTTTGGCATGTGGATTGTACAATGGTGTACCTCAGGTGGAGCACTGGCGGTCGGTGTTCCGTCGAAGTTGTACATATTGTTCTAGAGAAATGGTAGAACAACAAGACTGAATACTTCCATATAGGGGCTTGAGGCCATCGCTTATGTGGCAAAGAGAGCGTTCCATGTGGAGTCCATGTCCGACACCCATTACTGACATGCTTAAGCAGGACACAACATCCGAGTCAGCGATGCCCTCCATTTTTGCAGCCCGCATAGGCACCTTGACTTGCTATATAGCCACAAGGCATGCATGCTATACATGTACAATTTGATTAATAAACAACTACAAAGATAAAACAGGTCATCTATGGGGGAGCGAGTACCTGTGGTGAGTGCCAACCACATCAGTAGACATGGACGATGTCATCTAGACAAAACGATCATATTGTTGTTATTGTCTCAACGAAGTATTGCTTGTCTCTGGTGGCTTGATATGCTAGATATATAAGTATCTGCACAATGGTGCCATGCGTCTCAGTATCCACATGGAAAACCTCTGTAGATGACTATCAGATTTGATGACAGTAGTTATGAAGAGAGAATAAATATGATTGAAGTTGTTGATACAGGCCGTGAGGTGCGACTCACATGGCACGAAGACACAGGCGCGTAGACGTAGCGAAGCTGACCTCCCAATCAGGTTCCGGCTAGATGTGCCAGTACATATATACGTAAGCACATCCATACAAATTAAAAGAGAAGTATTTCTTCCACCATCTAGCACACACATGTGAGATTCAATTGATGGCAATAGATTCTTGATCATACAGGCCTTGAGATTCACGGAGCTCTATTTGAACATATATATATACACGTACATGTACAAACCTCCTAATCCAACATGTACAACCGGCAGGGATGGGGGCATCACCACGGTGAAGAACGTCGGAGCGCAGCGGAGGTCGGGGAAGGAAGTGGGTTGAAGGAGCTTCTCCGGAGGTCAGGGTGGTGAGGACGCAGGACCATCAGCAGAGATCGAGATGGGGGGAGAGCCACCGTAGGTCGGGGTAGAGGAGGCGCAGGACCACTGCAGAGGTAGTGCTGGGAGGTGGCGGCGGAGATCGAGGTGGGCGTGGCAGAGCTTCTGGAGGAGCGAGCAAAAATAAAACTTTGGGGAGGAGACAAAGATGAAGATGGCTGGATGGCTTTTGGGCCATAGAATGGGCGAGCCCCACGCAGGAGGCGCACGATCATGATTGAAATTTCCCCGGCTAAAAATGACGGCCCATATGATCTCCTACCACCGTGAACGGATTGTATAGTTAATCTACACCATAATAATTCGGTCCCACCAGATTATCGGCTGGTAGTTTCTAATTAACATGGTAATTTCTAGGGAGTCTGTAATTAGTATAGGTATAGATAGATAGATAGATAGATAGATAGATAGATAGATAGATAGATAGATAGATAGATAGATAGATAGATCTCGCGTGAACGCGAGATAAAATAAATAAACAAAAATTGCAGCAAGGTATTTTTGTATTTTTTTTGATTAATAGATCTGAAAATAAAAGAAAATAAAAATAGATCGCGAAGGCAAATATAATAAAGAAAAGACCCCGGGGCGTAGATTTCACTAGTGGCTTCTCTCGAGAAAATAGCAACGGTGGGTAAACAAATTACTGTTGGTCAATTGATAGAATTTCAAATAATCATGATGATATCCAGGCAATGATTGTTATATAGGCATCACGTCCAAGATTAGTAGACCAGCTCCTGCCTGCATCTACTACTATTACTCCACAGATCGACCGTTATCCAGCATGCATCTAGTGTATTAAGTTCATGGAGAAACGGAGTAATGCAATAAGAAAGATGACATGATGTAGACAAGATCTATTTATGTAGAAATAGACCCCATCTTGTTATCCTTAAAGGTAACGATACATACATGTTGCTTTGTAGGATCGAAAGTATGTCTAGAGGGGGGTGATTAGACTACTTGACCAAATAAAAACTTAACCTTTTCCCAATTTTAGTTCTTGGCAGATTTTAGCTATTGTAGGACAAGTCAAGCAATCATCACACAATTCAAGCAAGCATGCAAAGAGTATATTGGCAGAGGAAAGTAAAGCAAGCAACTTGCAAGAATGTAAAGGGAAGGGTTTGGAGAATTCAAACGCAATTGGAGACACGGATGTTTTTCCCGTGGTTCGGATAGGTGGTGCTATCCTACATCCACGTTGATGGAGACTTCAACCCACGAAGGGTAACGGTTGCGCGAGTCCACGGAGGGCTCCACCCACAAAGGGTAATGGTTGCGCGAGTCTACGGAGGGCTCCACCCACGAAGGGTCCACGAAGAAGCAACCACCCACAAAGGGTCCACGAAGTAGCAACCTTGTCTATCCCACCATGGCCATCGCCCACGAAGGACTTGCCTCACTAGCGGTAGATCTTCACGAAGTAGGCAATCTCCTTGCCCTTACAAACTCCTTGGTTCAACTCCACAATCTTGTCGGAGGCTCCTAAGTGACACCTAGCCAATCTAGGAGACACCACTCTCCAAGAAGTAACAAATGGTGTGTAGGTAATGAACTCCTTGCTCTTGTGCTTCAAATGATAGTCTCCCCAACACTCAACTCTCTCTCATAGGATTTGGATCTGGTGGAAAGAAGATTTGAGTGGAAAGCAACTTGGGGAAGGCTAGAGATCAAGATTCATATGGTAGGAATGGAATATCTTGGTCTCAACACATGAGTAGGTGGTTCTCTCTCAGAACATATGAGTTGGAATTGTGTATGTGTTCTGATGGCTCTCTCCACGAATGAAGAGGAGGTGGAGAGGTATATATAGCCTCCACACAAAATCCAACCGTTACACACAGTTTTCCAATCTCGGTGGGACCGAATCAACAAAACTCGGTCGGACCGAAAAGGTAAACCTAGTGACTGTTAGAGATTTTCGGTGGGACTGACATGCAACTCGGTAGGACCGATATGGTTAGGGTTTGGGCATAACGTAATCTCGGTGAGACCGATTACACAAACTCGGTGAGACCGATTTTGGTAATTAGCTAACCAGAGAGTTGGTCAGGCAAACTCGGTGGGACCGATTTGCTCTTTCGGTGAGACCGAAAAGTTACAAAAAGGAAACACTGAATTTACATTGCAATCTCGGTGGGACCGATTCGCTCTTTCGGTGAGACCGAAAAGTTATGAAAGGGAAACAGAGAGTTTGCAATCCCATCTCGGTGAGACCGAGATCCCTATCGGTAGAACCGAATTGCTAGGGTTTGGCAGTGGCTTATGACAAGTGAAACTCGGTGGCGCCGGATAGAAAGAATCGGTAGGACCGAGTTTGGCTTAGGGTTTAGGTCATATGTGGATATGGGAAAGTAGTTGAGGGTTTTGGAGCATATCACTAAGCACATGAAGCAAGAGGCTCATTAAGCAACACCTCATCCCTCCTTGATAGTATTGGCTTTTCCTAAGACTCAATGTGATCTTGGATCACTAAAATATAAAATGAAGATTCTTGAGCTTTTGAGCTTGAGCCAATCCTTTGTCCTTAGCATTTTGAGGGTTCCACTTTCACATCCATGCCATGCCAATCATTGAGCTTTCCTGAAATAGTCATCTTGGAATAGCATTAGCTCAATGAGCTATATGTTGTTATGAATTACCAAAACCACCTAGGGATAGTTGCACTTTCAATCTCCCCCTTTTTGGTAATTGATGACAACATATAGATCAAAGCTTCGACAAATGATAATAAGCATGAAATATATCGTCGCTTTGAGAAGTATGTGACAAGTGAGAGCTCCCCCTAAATTTGTGCATATTTAAAATTTGCTTTGGACTGCAAATGCACAAAGAGTTAAGTCATGGGTTACTCTTCCATGTCACATACATCTTGGTGGAGCGCTTAAAATGATAAGAATGAAATACATGCACTCATCACCAAGAATAGTGAATGATCACATAAGATAGATAAGATATATCAAGCATGCATAAGTGTAGCTTATCATCAAACACATGATCATCAATGTCTCACGAGCAATGACATAGTATCTCAAGCACTCAAAAGCAAACAAAGTTCAAAAAAACACCAAATAAAGCAAGAGAGAGAAAAGCAACACACTCTCTCTCTCGAAGCCTGTGGTCTATACATTTTCTCCCCCTTTGGCAACAAGTTACCAAAAAGTTCCTAGAAAATGCATAGTGCTAAGTCGACACTCAGGCTTGATCTTCAGGTGGTGGTGGAGTCCGGAGCACTCCAAGGACGAAGCCTTCTGTAGACGTGGTTGGAGTTGAGGCTGAAGTGGACGCTGGAGCTGGTGGAACTGGGGCTGTAGCTGGTGCAGACGTGGTGGCTCTGGGGTCAGCAACTGGCACTGCAGACAACCTCGGACCTCGTGGCACTCTGGCAAAGGCATCAGTTGTAGTCTTGCCTCTCCTCTCCTGCATGCCATCCTGGAGCTGCTCCACTGCAGTTTGAATCTCTGTCACTTTGACATCCAAGTCGTAGAAATTTTGTTCCATGATCCTCTCTAAGCTTGCCTGGTTCTGAGTTAGGGTAGCTAGTCCTTGCTCAATCCGCAGGATGGATGCAATCAAGTAACCAAGCTGCTCTTGTTTGGTTTTCAGGAAATATTCAGATACCTCCTCTTGAGTAGGCATCTTGGCAGCTTTCTCCTTCCTTGCCTTCTCCTTCTTTGCTTGTGCTTGTGCAGATGATGGTTCATTCTCAGTCATGACCACTTGATTATCTTCAAAATCTGGACGGATGGGCAGGTGTTCCTTGTCCAGTAAGTATATGCCTGTGCCCATCTTTGAGTTGATGAGCTCCTGAATCTGTGGGGCATATCCACAACTCCTCTTCTGGTCTGTTGCAGTCCTCTTGATGGTCTCTACCATGAGGCTCATCACCTTGAACTTCTGTGGCACATCAAATATATGAAGCAAATTTATTGCATGGCCTCTGATCATCTTGTGATCTCCAGACTTGGGCAACAAGGTGTGCCTCAATATCCAATTAATAGTTGGCAGCCCTGACAGAAGATAGTGCACTGAGCCAAATTTGAAAGTTTCAAGAGCCTCGTTTGGAATTTCCTTGTACATATTGGACATAGAGTTGTGGTCTATCTTCTTCTTGGCATAAATGTCCAAGTCATCTGCTTGCTCCTCTGGGGCATTAATGAGCTGTGCCCACTCAGCAACTGTTGACTGATATCTGGTTCCTTCTGACATCCATACAATCCTCCCATCTGGATAAAAATGTGTTGTGGAGTAGAACTGCATGATAAGCTCCTTGTTCCACTTTGTGAGCTTCTGCCCAACAAAGTCTGCTACTCCACAAGCATTGAAGTTGTCATACACTCCAGGGTAGTGTTCTTCATTGTCCTTGATGTATTGCCAGTCAACCCATCTCATATCACAGACTATTGGCTTCTTATCAAGCAGCACTGTCTCATAGAAGTCCTGTTGTTCCTTGGTGTGAAATCTGTAATCCATAGCAGTTCTTCTCCTTGAAGCATACGGGTCTGCTTCTATCCACTTCCTCAGCCCTGAGTCTCTCCTGAGCTTCACATCCTCAGCCACAGGATGAGCATCGTTGTGGTCTGGGATCTTGGGCTTGAGTTTTCTGAGAACTTGCTCTTCATCATCTTCTTCAGCAGCCTCAGGCACTGGGGCCTTGTTCTTCTCAGCAGCTGGGATGCTTCTTGTATTCCTCTTTGGTGCTGTCTTGACCTTTGATGCAGCCTTGGGTGCTTCCTTGGGCTTAGATGCAGTAGCCCCTGATTTGATAGCATCACCCATTAGCTTGGGTGCCTTAGGTGCTGGTGCAGCAACCTCTTCTTCTTTCTCTTCTTCCATGATGGAAGCCTTTCCCAGCACTCTGGCTACGGTCTTCTTCACCCTTTCCTTCCTTTTCTTGCCTTCAGCAGCAACTGGCTCTATGGGAGTGGGCTTCTCAGAAATTTTGATTGAAGCTCTGGCCTTTGGCATAGGCTGCCTACCTGCTGGCCTTTTGATCTTTAACCCTGGCTTTGTGCCCTGAGCTGGCTCAATTCTCTTGGAAGTTGCTTCCTCTTCCTCTGCCACATAATCTTCATCCTCAGAATCTGAAGTTCTCTTCTTCCTCTGTCTGGTGGCAGCTTTTGGCAAATTTCTTGGGGTACTTCTGCTGCCATCATCTGAAGAGCTGGAGGGACTAGTGCCCTCACTCATCTGCACTTGTTGCTCTGACAAGTTCTGGCTGTCACTCTGATCAGACATGTTGCAAACTCTAACTTCTGACCCTGTGAATAGGTTATAGATGAGATAGAGTGGATGAGCATCACAAAATGCAGAGATTTTTGCAAAAGAATGACTCAAAAACTTAGTTTTAGTTTCCCACTGAAATCATCTCAGATCTACCGATTTTTAAACTCGGTGATACCGAAGCAGTTTTGGAACCTAAACTAGTGAACTCGGTCAGACCGAGTCACAGTTCGGTGGCACCGAGACTGCTAGGGTTTCACAGAGTTCCAAAATCAGTCTCACCGATAAGTAATTCTCGGTCAGACCGAGTCTCACTTGTGCAATGGCATAAGCCAAACCGGTGGGACCGAGTTTTTCAACTCGGTGGGTCCGAGATGGTTTCGGCGGAAACCTAACCCTAAAATTTTCGAATTAAACCTAATCTATGAGTTCATTGACTGGATAGAAGTTTAACAAACGTGGCAAGAATCATGATGATCACAATGTGCTAAGAATCGGATTGGGGAATAGCACAAAGATCGAGTCCATACCCTAGTTCGGTGGAGACTCGCTATGGCGGAAACGGCGGGGTTGAATTTCCATTGACGGCGATGGAGACCAACGACTGGAGGCGGCTGGTGGCGAGGAGATGATCCGGAGACCAAGTTGGTAGAGCAGGCTATTGCGCGGGCAAAGGGGTTCGGAGAAATTTCCAAATTTTTGCCCGTGACTATATATAGCCCGACCCTGTCGGTGTGACCGAGTGGAACAACTCGGTGGCACCGAGATGCAAAACGGTATACACTTGTTGCAACTCGGTGTGACCGAATGGTTCAAATAGGTTGCACCGAGATCGAAAACCTAGATCAACTTAATGATCTTGGTAGGACCGAAAGTGGGGTATCGGTCAGACCGAGAATCATAAAGAGGTTTTGGAAGTTTAAGTCTATGACGAATCGGGGACTCCGAGCGCTCCTCACACAGAGTGGTTCGAATCTGACTTGATCAAATTTTGTGATGTAGCATGAATAGAGTTTGAGACGAGAAAAGCATAGATAGCTAGAGGAGGTTCTTAGGCATTCTTGTCCATCCACTTGGCAAAAGGAAATAAAACCAAACAATCAAAACAACAAGTGGATGTCCTCGAATGAGTAAAATATGCAACCAGCATGCTCACACAATAAGATGGCAAATGAAATATGTGACAAGGCATGCACAACCAATTCTAGCATCTATCAAGCAATTTGCGATGACAAGGTCATCTATATATGAGTATATTGACTTAGGAGTCAAGTGAGAACACTTGATCATAGGTCATACTCATCGTTTAAGCTCAAGTGGGGTTACCACTTTTACATAAAGCATTGTTGTGTTCACATCTTTAGAGTTGCTTTAGCTCAAGTCTTAGAGTAAAGCTCCCCCTAGATGTGATATCCCCCCTTAGAGGGATGAACTAACCTCGGGTTTTGTCGATGATGACTTCATGTAGATGTTGAAGATGTGGATGCTCAATGTTGATGTAGATCACTTGGAGCTATCCATTTGAGTGAATTGCACTTTCAATACCTACATGGGTTAGTCCCACAAGGAACAAACAAGGATATCCATAGACATAGAGTGATGCACACACAAGATGATGTCCATGAAAAGTTTTAGGTTACCTTGTCCCTTGTCTTACCAACAAGAGGGTTTGTGACTCCTTGAACTAGTGCAAGATGTGGAAGTTGATTGCACTTGTTCTTGCCAAAATGATAAGAGTGAAGTATGTTGGCAGAGTCACCCTCAAGAACTCTCTAGTTCTTCTTCTTTTGGATCCACACCATCTTGATGGGAATCCTTGGAGTTGTAGTCGTACTTGATGAAGTGGAACTTGAAGTAGTCTTGGGAATCCACTTGACTAAGGTCTTAGGAGCTTCTTCAAATGCATCAATTTCCTCTTGAAGCTTGTCCTTGCCTTTTTGCTTGTAGTCTTGTGGTGGGAGATCATCTTGAGCTTGTGTCCCCTTGAAAGAAGTATCATACTTCTCTTGTTGAGGAACAAACTTTGTCTTGGGGTATTGATCTTCTTCCCACTCAACTCCATTGGCATTGAATTTTCGTTCAAAACCAACACCTTGATTCTTCCGGTGCATTCCTTGCTTGCGCACAATTTCCTCGAATTGCTTACTCCCGGCAAGGCTTTTGTACACTCCTTTCTATATAATTCCCTTCAATAAGCTATTTTCTTGCTCAAGTGTAACTTGGCTAAGAGAATCATTAGTGGAATCAAGAGAACTACTAGAAGCAACAATATTGGATTTAGCATGATCATTGTTACTGCTAGAGGAAGAATCTTTCTTGTTCTTGTTACTAGACTTGACTTGAGGCATGTAAGTGGATAAGAGTAAATGCTTGGCAATGTAAGGAGAACTTTTCTTGCGGAGATCATCATTGATTGCTTTTAAGAACTCATGCTCTTGCTCAAGATTGAGCTTTTCAAAGCGTAATTTCTCATGAGCTCTTAAAAGTTCTCGATGATCTTCAAAGATAGTTTCATGAGCTAACTTAAGAGTGTTTAGTTATTTAGTTAGAGCCTCAATCTTCTCCTTATCATTGTCATTCGTTTTATCTTGATTAGCATGCTTAATTGACGTTTCATCATAGTATTCATCACTAGAGTTGTCAACAAGCAAATCATCACCTAACAAGTCATCTTCATCACTATTGAAATCAACATACTCGGGGTGTGTTACCTTAGGACCTTTGGTCATGAAGCATCTCCCAATTCCTTCATTTGGTGAGTCAATGATGTCGTAGGAGTTGGTTGACACAAGTGCTAGATCGGCAACACCTTCATCTTGAGTATCTTCGGAGTCGGAGTGATAACTTCTCTCGGAGTGGCTGTCGGAGTCGGAGCCAGATACCCATTCACCAACATGAGCTTGATGTCTTCATTTTGTGTAGCTCCTTGATGATTTTTCCTTCCTTTCCGAATCCTTGCTTCTCCGTGAGTATCTTCGTTCATAACGATCATCTCTACTCCTTCTCTCTCTTGGTGGTGATTCTTTGCTTCTTCTTTTTGGAGAATCTTCTCTTCTCTTGTAGGGAGCCGTACACTCATTGGAATAGTGTCCGGGTCTTCCACAACTGTAGCAGTTTCGCTCTCGACTAGAAGATCTTTTGTCATTGTAGGACCTTGACTTGAAGCTTCTATTTTTGCTTCTACTCTTGTAGAACTTGTTGAAGTTCTTCACCATTAAGCTCAATTCTTCATTGAAGTTTTGTTCCTCACTTGATGATGTAGGGGCTTCACATGAGGCTTTGTAGGCACCACTTGATTTGTTGTGAAGTTCCTCTTTATCCTTAAGTGACATCTCATGAGCAACAATTCTTCCAATCACCTCCGTTGGCTTGAGATCTTTGTAATTGGGCATCATTTGGATCAATGTGCACACGGTATCATATTTTCCATCCAAGGCTCTTAGAATCTTGTTGATGATGAATCTATTGGTCATCTCTTCACTTCCTAAGCCGGCAATCTCATTTGTGATGAGAGCAAGCCTAGAGTACATTTCAGCGACACCTTCACCATCCTTCATTTTGAACTTGTCAAGTTGACTTTGAAGCACATCCAACTTGGATTCCTTGACGGAGTCGGTACCTTCGTGCATATCAATCAAAGTGTCCCAAATTTCCTTTGCATTCTCAAGACGACTGATTTTGTTGAATTCTTCGGGGCACAATCCGTTGAAGAGAATATCACAAGCCTGAGCATTGTATTGCAACATCTTCAACTCATCCGCGGTAGCTTCACGGTTTGGTTCTTTCCCATCAAAGAAGTCACCTTGCAAACCAACACACACAATAGCCCAAACGGCGGGGTTATGTCCAAGAATATGCATTTTCATTTTATGCTTCCAACTAGCAAAATTAGTACCATCAATGTAAGGACCTCTACGGTGATAATTTCCCTCGCTAGACGCCATACTCTCCTAGGTTGTGAAACCAAGGCTATGACCACCAAAAGCTATGGAGATCAAAGCAAATGGAGACCAAAGCTCTGATACCACTTGTAGGATCGAAAGTATGTCTAGAGGGGGGGTTATTAGACTACTTGACCAAATAAAAACTTAACCTTTTCCCAATTTTAGTTCTTGGCAGATTTTAGCTATTGTAGGACAAGTCAAGCAATCATCACACAATTCAAGCAAGCATGCAAAGAGTATATTGGCAGCGGAAAGTAAAGCATGCAACTTGCAAGAATGTAAAGGGAAGGGCTTGGAGAATTTAAACGCAATTGGAGACACGGATGTTTTTCCCGTGGTTCGGATAGGTGGTGCTATCCTACATCCACGTTGATGGAGACTTCAACCCACGAAGGGTAACGGTTGCGCGAGTCCACGGAGGGCTCCACCCACAAAGGGTAACGGTTGCGCGAGCCCACGGAGGGCTCCACCCACGAAGGGTCCATGAAGAAGCAACCACCCACAAAGGGTCCACGAAGAAGCAACCTTGTCTATCCCACCATGACCATCGCCCATGAAGGACTTGCCTCACTAGCGGTAGATCTTCACGAAGTAGGCGATCTCCTTGCCCTTACAAACTCCTTGGTTCAACTCCACAATCTTCTCGGAGGCTCCCAAGTGACACCTAGCCAATCTAGGAGACACCACTCTCCAAGAAGTAACAAATGGTGTGTAGGTAATGAACTCCTTGCTCTTGTGCTTCAAATGATAGTCTCCCCAACACTCAACTCTCTCTCATAGGATTTGGATCTGGTGGAAAGAAGATTTGAGTGGAAGCAACTTGGGGAAGGCTAGAGATCAAGATTCATATGGTAGGAATGGAATATCTTGGTCTCAACACATGAGTAGGTGGTTCTCTCTCAGAACATATGAGTTGGAATTGTGTATGTGTTCTGATGGCTCTCTCCACGAATGAAGAGGAGGTGGAGGGGTATATATAGCCTCCACACAAAATCCAACCGTTACACACAGTTTTCCAATCTCGGTGGGACCGAATCAAAAAACTCGGTCGGACCGAAAAGGTAAACCTAGTGACCGTTAGAGATTTTCGGTGGGACTGACATGCAACTCGGTAGGACCGATATGGTTAGGGTTTGGGCATAACGTAATCTCGGTGAGACCGATTACACAAACTCGGTGAGACTGATTTTGGTAATTAGCTAACCAGAGAGTTGGTCAGGCAAACTCGGTGGGACCGATTTGCTCTTTCGGTGAGACCGAAAAGTTACAAAAAGGAAACACTGAATTTACATTGCAATCTCGGTGGGACCGATTTGCTCTTTCGGTGAGACCGAAAAGTTACGAAAGGGAAACAGAGAGTTTGTAATCCCATCTCGGTGAGACCGAGATCCCTATCGGTAGAACCGAATTGCTAGGGTTTGGTAGTGGCTTATGACAAATGAAACTCGGTGGCGCCGGATAGAAAGAATCGGTAGGACCGAGTTTGGCTTAGGGTTTAGGTCATATGTGGATATGGGAAAGTAGTTGAGGGTTTTGGAGCATATCACTAAGCACATGAAGCAAGAGGCTCATTAAGCAACACCTCATCCCTCCTTGATAGTATTGGCTTTTCCTAAGGACTCAATGTGATCTTGGATCACTAAAATATAAATGAAGAGACTTGAGCTTTTGAGCTTGAGCCAATCCTTTGTCCTTAGCATTTTGAGGGTTCCACTTTCACATCCATGCCATGCCAATCATTGAGCTTTCCTGAAATAATCATCTTGGAATAGCATTAGCTCAATGAGCTATATGTTTTTATGAATTACCAAAACCACCTAGGGATAGTTGCACTTTCACATTTCCCCTTCTATCACTGGGATCAAGCACCGTAAAATCGAAACCATCACAAAGCACCTCTTCCCATGGCAAGAAAAAATCGATCTAGTTGGCCTAACTAAACCAAAGATTCGAAGAAGAAATACGAGGCTATAAGTAATCATGCATATAAGAGATCAAGGAACTCAAATAACTTTCATGGATAAAAACATAGATCTGATCATAAACTCAAAGTTCATTGGATCCCAACAAACACACCGTAAAAAGAGTTACATCAAATAGATCTCCAAGAGACCGTTGTATTGAGAATCAAAAGAGAGAGAGAGGAAGCCATCTAGCTACTAACTACGGACCCGTAGGTCTACAATGAACTACTCACACATCATCGGAGAGGCACCAATGAGGATGATGAACCCCTCCGTGATGGTGTCTAGATCGGATCTGGTGGTTCTGGAACTTGCGGTGGCTAGAATTGATTTTCGTTGACTCCCCTAGGGTTCTGGAGCGAGGAGATATTTATAGAGTGAATTGGCGGTGCAGGAGACCACCGTTACCTCTTGAGCACTGCGTTGGTTTTCCCTTGAAGAGGAATGGGTGATGCAGCAAAGTAGTTGATACGTCCATTTTGCATCATGCTTTTATATCGATATTTATTGCATTATGGGTTGTTGTTACACATTATGTCACAATACTTATGCCTATTCTCTCTTATTTTGCAATGTTTACATGAAGAGGGGGAATGCCGGCAGCTGGAATTCTGGGCTGGAAAACGAGCAAATATTAGAGACCTATTCTGCACATCTTCAAAAGTCCTGAAACTCCAGGGAGTTATTTTCAGAATATATAAAAAATACTGAGCGAAGAAAGCACCAGAGGGGGGCCACCCACCATCCACGAGGGTGGGGGGCGTGCCCTACCCCCCTGGGCGCGCCCCCTGCCTCGTGGGCCCCCTGGTGGCCCTCCGATGCCCATATTTGGCTATATGGAGTCTTTCGTCGAGGAAAAAATCATAAGCAAGCTCACGGGACGAAACTCCGCCGCCACAAGGCGGAACCTTGGCGGAACCAATCTAGGGCTCCGATGGAGTTGTTCTACCGGGGAAACTTCCCTCCGGGAGGGGGAAATCATCACCATCGTCATCACCAACAATCCTCTCATCGGGAGGGGGTCAATCTCCATCAATATCTTCACCATCACCATCTCATCTCAAACCCTAGTTCATCTCTTGCATCTAATCTTTGTATCCAAACCTCAGATTGGTACCTGTGGGTTGCTAGTAGTGTTGATTACTCCTTGTAGTTGATGCTAGTTAGTTTACTTGGTGGAAGATCATATGTTCAGATCCATTATGCATATTAATATCCCTCTAATTATGAACATGAATATGCTTTCTGATTAGTTACGTTTGTTCCTGAGGGCATGGAGAAGTCTTGCTATAGGTAGTCATGTGAATTTGGTATTCGTTCGATATTTTGATGAGATGTATGTTGTCATCCCTCTAGTGGTATCATGTGAACGTCGACTACATGACACTTCACCATTGTTTGGGCCTAGAGGGAGGCATTGGTAAGTAATAAGTAGATGATGGGTTGCTAGAGTGTCAGAAGCTTAAACCCTAGTTTATGCGTTGCTTCGTAAGGGGCTGATTTGGATCCATATGTTTCATGCTATGGTTAGGTTTACCTTAATACTTCTATTGTAGTTGTGGATGCTTTCAATGGGGGTTAATCATAAGTGGGATGCTTGTCCAAGTAAGGGCAGTACCCAAGCACTGGTCCACCCACATATCAAGTTATCAAAGTACCGAACGTGAATCATATGAAAGTGATGAAAACTAGCTTGACGATAATTCCCATGTGTCCTCGGGAGTGGTTTCCTTTATATAAGTTTTTGTCCAGGCTTGTCCTTTGCTACAAAAAGGATCGGGCCATCTTGTTGCACCTTATTTAGTTGCATTACTTGTTACTCGTTACAAATTACCTTATCACAAAACTATCTGTTACCGATAATTTCAGTGCTTGCAGAGAATACCTTACTGAAAACTGCTTATCATTTCCTTCGGCTCCTCGTTGGGTTCGACACTTTTACTTATTGAAAAGTCTACGATAGATTCCCTACACTTGTGGGTCATCAAGACTCTTCTCTGGCGCCGTTGCCGAGGAGTGAAGCGCCTTTGGTAGGTGGAATTTGGTAAGGAAAAATTTATATAGTGTGCTGAAATTTACTGTCACTTGTTACTATGGAACATAATCCTTTGAGGGGCTTGTTCGGGGTATCTTCACCCCGACCAGTAGAGCAAAGAGTTGCTCCTCAGCCTACTGAACCTACTGAAATTTTTTACTTTGAAATTCCTTTGGGTATGATAGAGAAACTGCTAGCTAATCCTTTTGCAGGAGATGGAACATTGCATCCCGATTTACACTTAATATAAGTGGATGAAGTTTGTGGATTATTTAAACTTGCAGGTATGCCCAATGATGTTATCAAGAAGAAGGTCTTCCCTTTATCTTTGAAGGGAGAGGCATTGACATGGTATAGGCTATGTGATGATATGGGATCATGGAACTACCAACGATTGAAATTCGAATTTCATCAGAAGTTTTATCCTATGCATCTTGTTCATCGTGATCGTAATTATATATATAATTTTTGGCCTTGCGAAGGAGAAAGCATCACTCAAGCATGGGGGAGGCTTATGTCAATGTTATATTCATGCCCCAATCATGAGCTCTCAAGAGAAATGATTATTCAAAAAATTTATGCTCGGCTTTCTCTCAGTAATCGCTCCATGCTCGATACTTCTTGTACTAGATCTTTTATGATGAAGACTATTGAATTCAAATAGGATTTATTGGAAAGAATTAAACGCAACTCTGAAGATTGTGACCTCGATGAACGTAAGGAGTCAGGTATAACACCTAAGTTTGATTGTGTTAAATCTTTTATGGATATCGATGTTTTCCGTGAATTTAGCACTAAATATGGACTTGACTCTGAGATAGTAGCTTCTTTCTGTGAATCCTTTGCTACTCATGTTTATCTCCCTAAGGAGAAGTGGTTTAAATATAATCTTCCCATTGAAGTAAAAGTAGTTACACCAATTAAAGTTGAAGAAAAGACTATCACTTATAATGATCTTGTTGTTCCTACTGCTTATATTGAGAAACCACCTTTCCCTGTTAGAATAAAGGATCATGATAAAGCTTCAACTGTGGTTAACAAAAGTAATATTAATACACCTAAACCCCCTGAGCAAATTAAAGTTGAACCTAGTATTGCTATGGTTAAAGATCTCTTGGCCGATAATATTGATGGGCATGTTATTTACTTCTGCAATGAAGATGCTAGAATTGCTAGACCAGATGCTAAAAATACACATAGACCTGTTGTAGGCATGACTGTTATTTCTGTTAAAATAGGAGATCATTGCTATCATGGCTTATGTGATATGGGTGCTAGTGCAAGTGCAATACCTCATTCCTTATACCAAGAAATTATGCATGATACCACACCTGCTGAGATAGAAGAGATTGATGTTACAATTAAGCTTACCAATAGAGATACTATTTCACCAGTTGGGATTGTTAGAGATGTTGAAGTCTTGTGTGGGAAAGTTAAATACCTTGCTGATTTTCTTCTTCTCAGCTCCCCACAAGATGACTTTTGTCCCATTATATTTGGTAGACCCTTCTTGAATATTGTTAATGCTAAGATAGACTACAATAAGGATATTGTTTCTGTTGGTTTAGGGGATATGTCTCATGAGTTTAATTTTGCTAAGTTCCGTAGACAACCACATGATAAAGAATTGCCTAGTAAAGATGAAATTATTGGTCTTGGTTCTATTGTCGTGCCTCCTACTAACCCTTTAGAACAATATTTGCTAAACCATGAAAATGATATGTTCATGAATGAAAGAAGGGAAATAGATGAAGTATTCTTTAAACAGGGACCTATTCTGAAACACAACTTGGCTGTTAAAATCCTAGGGGATCCTCCTCCACCCAAGGGTGATCCCGTGTTTGAGCTTAAACCATTGCCTGATACTCTTAAATATGCTTATCTTGATGAAAAGAAGATATATCATGTTATTATTAGTGCTAACCTTTCAGAGCATGAAGAAGAGAAATTATTGAAACTCTGAAGAGGCACCGTGCTGCTATTGGATATACTCTTGATGATCTTAAGGGCATTAGTCCCACTCTATGTCAACAGAAAATAAATTTGGAGAAAGGTGCCAAACCAGTTATTGATCACCAACGATGACTAAATCCTAAGATGAAAGAAGTGGTAAGAAAGGAAATATTAAAGCTCCTTGAAGCATGTATAATTTATCCCGTTGCTGATAGTGTGTGGGTAAGTCCTATCCATTGTGTCCCTAAGAAGGTAGGTATTACTGTTGTTCCTAATGATAAAGATGAATTGATTCCGCAAAGAATTATTGCATGTTATAGGATGGTGATTTATTTCCACAAATTAAATAAAGCTACTAAAATATCATTACCCTTTGCCTTTCATTGATCAAATGCTAGAAAGATTATCCAAACATACACATTTTTGCTTTCTAGATGGTTACTCTGGTTTCTCTCAAATACATGTGTTAGGTGATGATCAAGAAAAGACTACTTTTACTTGCCCTTTCGGTACCTTTGCTTATAGACGTATGCCTTTTGGTTTATGTAATGCACATGCTACCTTTCAAAGATGCATGATGGCTATATTCTCTAACTTTTGTGAAAAGATTTTTGAAGTTTCATGGATGATTTCTCTGTTTATGGATCCTCTTTTGATGATTTCTTGAGAAACCTTGATCGAGTTTTGCAGATATGTGAAGAAACTAACCTTGTCTTGAATTGGGAGAGGTGCCACTTTATGGTTAATGAAGGTGTTGTCTTGGGGCATAAAATTTCTAAAAGAGGTATTAAAGTTGACAAAGCTAAAGTTGATGCTATTGAAAAGATGTCGTGTCCCAAGGATATCAAAGGTATAAGAAGTTTCCTTGGTCATGCCGGTTTTTATAGGAGGTTCATTAAGGACTTCTCAAAAATTTCTCGGCCTCTGACTAACCTATTACAAAAAGATATTCCTTTTGTCTTTGATGATGATTGTGTAGAAGCATTTGAAATACTTATGAAAGCCTTGATTTCTGCACCTATTGTTCAACCACTTGATTGGAATTTACCATTTGAAATCATGTGTGATGCTAGTGACTATGCTGTAGGTGCTTTTCTAGGACAAAGAGTTGATAAAAATTAAATGTTATTCAATATGCTAGTAAAACTCTAGACAATGCCCAGAGAAATTATGCTACTACTGAAAAAGAATTATTAGCAGTTGTATTTGCTTGTGCTAAGTTCATACCTTATATTGTTGATTCTAAAGTAACTATTCACACTGATCATGTTGCTATTAAATATCTTATGGAAAAGAAAGATGCTAAACCTAGACTTATTAGATGGGTTCTCCTGCTACAAGAATTTGATTTGCATATTATTGATAGAAAGGGAGCTGAGAACCCTGTTGTAGACAACTTGTCTAGGTTAGAGAATGTTCTTGATGACCCACTACCTATTGATGATAGCTTTCCTGATGAACAATTAGCTGTCATAAATGCCTCTCGTACTGCTCCATCGTATGCTGATTATGCTAATTATATTGTTGCTAAGTTTATACCACCTAGTTTCACGTACCAGCAAAAGAAAAAGTTCTTCTATGATTTAAGACATTACTTCTGGGATGACCCACATCTTTATAAATAAGGAGTAGATGGTGTTATCATATGTTGTATACCTGAGCATGAACAGGAACAGATCCTACGCAAGTGTCACTCTGAAGCTTATGGAGGACACCATGCTGGAGATAGAACTGCACACAAGGTATTGCAATCCGGTTTTTATTGGCCTACTCTCTTCAAGGATGCCCGTAAGTTTGTTTTGCCTTATGATGAATGTCAAAGAATTGGTAATATTAGTAGACGTCAAGAAATGCCTATGAATTATTCACTTGTTATTGAACCATTTGACTTTTGGGGCTTTGATTATATGGGACTGTTTCCTTCCTCTAATGGGTACACACATATTTTAGTTGTTGTTGATTACGTTACTAAGTTGGTAGAAGCTATTCCAACTACTAGTGTTGATCATAACACCTCTGTTAAGATGCTTAAAGAATTTATTTTCCCGAGGTTTGGGGTCCCTAGATATTTAATGACTGATGGCAGTTCACATTTTATTCATGGTGCCTTTTGTAAAATGCTTGATAAGTATGATGTTAATCATAGAATTGCATCTCCATATCATCCACAGTCTAGTGGTCAAGTAGAACTTAGCAATATATAGCTTAAATTAATTTTGCAAAAGACTGTCAATAGATCTAGAAATAATTGGTCCAAGAAACTTGATGATGCATTGTGGGCCAATAGAACTGCATATAAAAATCCTATGGGTATGTCTCCGTATAAAATGGTTTATGGTAAAGCATGCCACTTACCTCTTGAATTAGAACATAAGGCATATTGGTCTATTAAAGAGCTCAACTATGACTTTAAACTTGCCGGTGAGAACAGGCTTTTTGACAATAGCTCACTTGATGAATGGAGAACCCAGGCCTATGAAAATGCCAAGCTATTTAAAGAAAAAGTTAAAAGATGGCATGATAAAAGGATACAAAAATGTGAGTTCAATGCAGGTGATTATGTATTGTTATACAACTCTCGTTTAAGATTTTTTGCAGGCAAACTGCTCTCTAAATGGGAAGGTCCTTACGTCATCGAGGAGGTATATCGTTCCAGTGCCATAAAAATCAACAACTTCGAAGGCACAAATCCGAGGGTGATAAACGGTCGAAGAATCAAACATTATATCTCAGGTAATCCCATAAAATGTTTAAACTAATGTTATTGAAACCGTAACCCTGGAGGAATACATAAGGGACACTTTCCAGAATGTTACATACTCCGAAAAGGAATAGGTACGTTGTGCGGTAAGTAAACCGACTCTAAAACAGTTCTAATGGCAATTTTTCTCCGTTTTGGAATATTTACGAAAATAGGAAAACAAGAAGTAGTCTGGGAAGGACACGAGGCTTCCACGAGGGTGGAGGCGCGCCCTACCCCCATGGGAGCGCCCCTGCCTCGTGGGCACCTCGTGTGCTCTTCGGACTCCGTTTTCTTGCACGATACTTCTTTTGGTCGGTAAAAATTCACTATATAATATCCTGAAGGCTCTGACTACTGTATTACGCAAATATCTCCTGTTTTTGTTTCAAGCTATTTTCTACCAGGGTTGTCAAGTCCAGGAATCATGCCGTCTCCCTCCTCCTCCAACAATGAGGGCAACGATGCTTGGCTAATGAAGATAGAGGTGAAGAGAGAAGAACCCGGAGAGATCAACAAGCATGACGGGATCAATAAGGCCACGGGGGATCAAGTTTTGACAGTAGCAGAACAAGACATCCTTCAACCTCACCACAATCTCTTTACCCCAATGGATATTGAAGCTTTCAAGATGATTGAGTTAGCTCGCATTCAAAACAAGTATCTCACAAGTGAAAATATTTTGTTGAAGGAGCATATCATCGCACTCAAAGGCATTATCCGAAAATTGGAGGATCTCCTATGTTCGATGTGCGACTATCCATCATCACCAACACCTTCTTCACCAACAAACAAGAATTGAGCATCGGGTATGGTCACTCCCCTTGGCAACTGCCAAGCTTGGGGGAGTGCCCCGGTATCGTATCACCATAACTTTTATATTTACCGTTTTTCTTAGTTCGATCCTTTTGATAATATCTTGATCTAGTAGAATAAAGTTTTAGTATGATCTAGTTGTGAGTTTTGCTTTATGATCTTCCTATGTAATCAAGTTTGTGAGCTATATATATAATAAAGATTAGTGTTGAGCCAAGGGCTTGGTTATTTTGCTATGATCTTGAGGGAATAAAATAAAAGAGAAGAAATAAAAAGAAATAAAGAGATCATATGGATCTTGTGGAGAGTAATGAGCTCACATATAAAGAGTATGACGAATAAAAGTTGTTGAGAGTGGACAAACATAGTTTTGGTCATCATTGCAATTAATAGGAAGTAATAAAGAAAGAGAGGTTTTCACATATAAATATACTATCTTGGACATCTTTTATGATTGTGAGCACTCATTAAAGTATGACATGCTAAAGAGTTGACATTGGACAATGAAGACAACGTAATGGGTTATGTTTTCTTACATCTGAGATAAATTATATTGTCGTGGATCATCCAACATGTTGAGCTTGCCTTTCTCTCTCTTGCTAGCCAATTTCTTTGCACCAAGTAGAGATACTACTTGTGCTTCCAAATATCCCTAAACCCAGTTTTGCCATGAGAGTCTACCATATCTACCTACGGATTGAGTAAGATCCTTCAAGTAAGTTGTCATCGTTGCAAGCAATAAGAATTGCTCTCTAAATATGTATGACTTATTAGTGTGGAGAAAATAAGCTTTATCGATCTTGTGATGTGGAAGAAATAAAGGTGACGGACTGCATAATAAAGGTCCATATCACAAGTGGCAATATAAAGTGACGTTCTTTTGCATTAAGATTTCGTGCATCCAACCATAAAAGCACATGACAACCTCTGCTTCCCTCTGCGAAGGGCCTATCTTTTATTCTGGTCTTATACTTCATCCAAAGATTCATGGTGATAATCACCTTCCCTTTTTACATTTTATCCTTTGGCAAGCACAATGTGTTGGAAAGATCCTGATATATATAGCTAATTGGATGTGAGTTTTCATGAACTATTATTGTTGACATTACCCTTGAGGTAAAAAGTTGGGAGGCAAAATTATAAGCCCCTACTTTCTCTATGTCTGATTAAAACTTCATACCCATAAATATTGTGTGAGTGTTAGCAATTGTGAAAGATTAAATGATAGTTGAGTATGTGGACTTGCTGAAAAGCTCTTATATTGAATCTTTCCTATGTTATGATAAATTGCAATTTCCTCAATGATTGAGATTAGAGTTTGTTGGTTCTCAATGAAGTTTATGATTCATACTTGAAATTGTGATTGAATTGTTACTTTAGCATAAGAGATCATATGACAATATATATATGGTGTTGTTCTAACAATGATCATGATGCCCTCATGTCCGTATTTTATTTTTATCGACACCTCTATCTCCAAACATGTGGACATATTTTTTGGTTTCGGCTTTCGCTTGAGGACAAGCGAGGTCTGAGCTTGGGGGAGTTGATACGTCCATTTTGCATCATGCTTTTATATAGATATTTATTGCATTATGGGCTGTTATTACACATTATGTCACAATACTTATGCCTATTCTCTCTTATTTTACAAGGTTTACATGAAGAGGGGGAATGCCGGCAGCTGGAATTCTAGGCCGGAAAAGGAGAAAAATATTAGAGACCTATTCTGCACATCTCCAAAAGTCCTGAACTCCACGGGAGTTATTTTCAGAATATATAAAAAATACTGAGTGAAGAAAGCACCAAAGGGGGGCCACCCACCATCCACGAGGGTGGGGGCGCGTCTCCCTGCCTTGTGGGCCCCCCAGTGGCCCTCCGATGCCCATCTTTGGCTATATGGAGTCTTTCATCAAGGAAAAAATCATAAGCAAGCTCATGGGACAAAACTCCGCCGCCACGAGGCGGAACCTTGGCAAAACCAATCTAGGGTTCTGGCGAAGTTGTTCTGCCAGGGAAATTTCCCTATAGGAGGGGGAAATCATCACTGTCGTCATCACCAACGATCCTCTCATCGGTAGGGGGTCAATCTCCATCAACATCTTCACCAGCACCATCTCATCTCAAACCCTAGTTCATCTCTTGTATCCAATCTTTGTATCCAAACCTCAGATTGGTACCTGTGGGTTGCTAGTAGTGTTGAGTACTCCTTGTAGTTGATGCTAGTTGGTTTACTTGGTGGAAGATCATTTTTTCAGATCCATTATGCATATTAATACCCCTATAATTATGAACATGAATATGCTTTGTGAGTAGTTACGTTTGTTCCTGAGGACATGGGAGAAGTCTTGCTATAAGTAGTCATGTGAATTTGGTATTCGTTCGATATTTTGATGAGATGTATGTTGTCATCCCTCTAGTGGTGTCATGTGAACATCGACTACATGACACTTCACCATTGTTTGGGCCTAGAGGGAGGCATTGGGAAGTAATAAGTAGATGATGGGTTGCTAGAGTGACAGAAGCTTAAACCCTAGTTTATGTGTTGCTTCGTAAGGGGCTAATTTGGATCCATATGTTTCATGCTATGGTTAGGTTTACCTTAATACTTCTGTTCTAGTTGCGGATGTTTGCAATGGGGGCTAATCATAAGTGGGATGCTTGTCCAAGTAAGGGAAATACCCAAGCACCGGTCCACCCACATATCAAATTATCAAAGTACCGAACGCGAATCATATGAACGTGGTGAAAACTAGCTTGACGATAATTCCCATGTGTCCTCGGGAGCGCTTTCCTTTATATAAGAATTTGTCTACGCTTGTCCTTTGCTACAAAAAGGATTGGGCCATCTTTCTGCACCTTATTTACTGGCATTACTTGTAACTCGTTACAAATTACCTTATCAGAAAACTATCTATTACCGATAATTTCAGTGCTTGCAGGGAATACCTTACTGAAAACTGCTTATCATTTCCTTCTACTCCTCGTTGGGTTCGTCACTCTTACTTATCGAAAAGGCTACGATAGATCCCCTAGACTTGTGGGTCATCAGTAGCGTAAGTATTTCCCTTAGTTTTTGAGAACCAAGGTATCAATCCAGTAAGAGTGTCGCGATAGAGGGGTTGTCAATCCCTTCACGTTCACTTACGAGAGTGAGATCTGATAGAGATAATAATAATAAGATAAATATTTTTAGTATTTTTATGACATAGATTGAAAGTAAAGATTGTGAAATAAAATAGATAGGAAAATTATATGATAAAAGATAGACCCGGGGGCCATAGGTTTCACTAGTGGCTTCTCTCAAGATATCATAAGTATTACGGTGGGTGAACAAATTACTGTCGATCAATTGATAGAAAAGTGCAGAACTATGAGAATATCTAGGCATGATCATGTATATAGGCATCACGTCCGAGACAAGTAGACCAAAAAGATTCTGCATCTACTACTATTACTCCACACATCGACCGCTATCTAGCATGCATCTAGAATATTAAGTTCATAAGAACATAGTAACGCATTAAGCAAGATGACATGATGTAGAGGCATAAACTCAAGCAATATGATATAAAGCCGATATTTTTATCCTCGATGGCAACAATACAATACGTGCCTTGCTGCCCCTGCTGTCACTGGGAAAGGACACCGCAAGATTGAACCCAAAGCTAAGCACTTCTCCCATTGCAAGAAAGATCAATATAGTAGGCCAAACCAAACTGATAATTCAAAGAGACTTGCAAAGATAATTAAATCATACATATAAGAATTCAGAGAAGAACCAAATATTGTTCATAGATAATCTTGATCATAAACCCACAATTCATCGGATCTTGACAAACACACCGCAAAAAAGAGTTACATTGAATAGATCTCCAAGAAGATCGAGGAGAACTTTGTATTGGGATCCAAAGAGAGAGAAGAACCCATGTAGCTAATAACTATGGACCCGAAGGTCTGAGGTAAACTACTCACACATCATTGGAGAGGCTATCGTGTTGATGTAAAGGCCCTCCGTGATTGATTCCCCCTCCAGCGTAGCTCCGGAAAAGGCCCCAAGATGGGATCTCTTGGGTACAGAAGGTTGCGGCGGTGGAAATAGGGTTTTCTTCGTGCTCCTGGATGTTTTCGGGGTATATGGATATATATAGGAGGAAGAAGTCGATCGGTGGAGCTACGAGGGGCCCATGAGGGTGGGGGCGTGCCCAGGGCGCAGCCCCGCCTCACTTCCTCGTGGCCACCTCGCTTCTTTCTTGACGTCTACTCCAAGTCCCCTGGATCACGTTTGTTCCAAAAATAACTCCCCCAAAGGTTTCATTCCGTTTGGATTCCATTTGATATTCCTTTTCTGCAAAAAACTGAAATAGGCAAAAAACAACAATTTCCACTGTGCCTTGGGTTAGTAGGTTAGTCCCAAAAATAATATAAAAGTGTATAAATAAGGCCATTAACATCCAAAACATATAATATAATAGCATGGAACAATCAAAAATTATAGATACGTTGGAGACGTATCAAGCATCCCCAAGCTTAATTCCTGCTCATCCTCGAGCAGGTAAATGATAAAAACAGAATTTTTGATGTGGAATGCTACCTAGCATAATTCTCAATGTAATTTTATTTATTGTGGCATGCATGTTCAGATCCGAAAGATTCAAGAAAGAAGTTTAATATTGACATAAAAATAGTAATACTTCAAGCATACTAACTAAGAAATCATGTCTTCTCAAATAAAATGGCAAAAGAAAGTTCATCCCTACAAAATTATATAGTTTGGTCATGCTCCATTTTCGTCACACAAGAATGCTCTGATCATGCACAACCCCGATGACAAGCCAAGAAATCGTTTCATACTTTAGTAATCTTGAACTTTTTAAAACTTTCACGCAATACATGAGTGTGAGCTATGGATATAACACTATGGGTGGAATAGAATATGATGATGGAGGTTATGTGGAGAAGACAAAAAAGGAGAAAGTCTCACATCGACGCGGCTAATCAACGGGCTAGGGAGATGCCCATCAATTGATGTCAATGCAAGGAGTGGGGATTGCCATGCAACAGATGCACTAGAGCTATGAATGTATGAAAGCTCAACAAAAGAAACTAAGTGGGTGTGCATCCAACTTGCTTGCTCACGAAGACCTAGGGCATTTGAGGAAGCTCATTGTTGGAATATACAAGCCAAGTTCTATAATGAAAACTTCCCACTAGTATATGAAAGTGACAAAACAAAAGACTCTCTATCATAAAGATCATGGTGCTACTTTGAATCACAAGTGTGGAAAAAGAGGATAGTAGCATTATCCCTTTTTTATTTCTTTCTTTTTTTACTTTTTTGGACCTTTCTTTTTTTTGGCCTTTCTCTTTTTTTGGGACAATGCTCTATTAATGATGATCATCACACTTCTATTTATTTACAACTCAATGATTATAACTCGATACTAGAACAAAATATGACTCTATATGAATGCCTCCGGCAGTGTACCGGGAAGGGCAATGAATCTAGAGTGATATGTATGATAAATTATGCATGGTGGCTTTGCCACAAATACGATGTCAACTACATTATCATGCAAAGCAATATGACAGTGATGAAGCGTGTCATAAATGAAATGGTGGAAAGTTGCATGGCAATATATCTCGGAATGGCTATGGAAATGCCATAATAGGTAGGTATGGTGGCTGTTTTGAGGAAGATATATGGAGGCTTATGTGTGACAGAGCGTATCATATCACGGGGTTTGGATGCACCGGCGAAGTTTGCACCAACTCTGAAGGTGAGAAAGGGCAATGCACGGTACCGAAGAGGCTAGCAATGATGGAAGGTGAGAGTGTGTATAATCCACGGACTCAACATTAGTCATAAAGAACTCACATACTTATTGCAAATATCTACAAGTCATCAAAAACCAAGCACTACACGCATGCTCCTAGGGAGATAGATTGGTAGGAAAAGACCATCGCTCATCCCCGACCGCCACTCATAAGGAGGACAATCAAATAACACCTCATGTTTCAAATTTGTTACACAACGGTTACCATATGTGCATGCTATGGGACTTGCAATCTTCAACAAAAGTATTTCTCAAATTCACAACTACTCAACTAGCACACTCTAATATCACCATCTTTATATCTCAATACAATTATCAAGTATCAAACTTCTCATAGTATTCAATGCACCTTTTTATGGAAGTTTTTTATACCAATCTTGGATGCCTATCATATTAGGACTAATTTCATAACCAAAGCAAATTACCATGCTGTTCTAAAGGATTCTCAAAATAATATAAGTGAATCATGAGTGATCAATAATTTCTATAAAATAAAACTACCACTATGCTCTAAAAAATATAAGTGAAGCACTAGAGCAAAATTATCTAGCTCAAAAGATATAAGTGAGGCACATAGAGTATTATAATAAATTCCAATTCAAGTGTGTCTCTACCAAAAGGTGTGTACATCAAGTATGATTGTGGTAAACTAAAAATCAAAGACTCAAATCATATAAGACGCTCCAAGCAAAACACATATCATGTGGTGAATAAAAATATAGCCTCAAGTAAAGTTACCGATAGAAGAAGACGAAAGAGGGGATGCCTTCTGGGGCATCCCCAAGCTTAGGCTTTTGGTTGTCCTTGAATTTTACCTTGGGGTGCCTTGGGAATCCCCAAGCTTAGGCTCTTTCCGCTCCTTATTCCATAATCCATCAAATCTTTACCCAAAACTTGAAAACTTCACAACATAAAACTCAACAGAAAATCTCATGAGCTCCGTTAGTATAAGAAAACAAACCACCACTTAAGGTACTGTAATGAACTCATTATTTATTTATATTGGTGTTAAACCTGCTTTATTCCAACTTCTCTATGGTTCATATCCTCCGATACTAGCCATAGATTCATCAAAATAAGCAAACATCACACGAAAAACAGAATCTGTCAAAAACAGAACAGTCTGTAGTAATCTGTAGGTTTCGAATACTTATTTAACCCCAAAAATTCTGAAATACATTTATGGACGTGAGGCATTTGTCTATTAATCATCTTCAAAAATAATCAACCTAATCTCACTCTCCAGTAAAAAATGGCAGCAAATCTCGTGAGCGCTAAAGTTTCTGTTTTTTACAGCAAGATCGCAAAAACTTCCCCCAAGTCTTCCCAAAGGTTCTACTTGGCTCAAACACTAATTAAAAGCATAAAAACACATATAAACACAGGCTATATGAATTATTTATTACTAAACAGAACCAAAAAGCAAGAAGCAAAAATAAAATTGGGTTGCCTCCCAACAAGCGCTATCGTTTAACGCCCCTACCTAGGCATTGATAATTTCAGTGGTGCTCACATGAAAAGACAAGAATTGAAGCACAAAGAGAGCATCATGAAACACGTCACAAACACATCTAAGTCTAACATACTTCCTATGCATAGGCATCTTATAGGAAAACAAATTATCATAGCAAGCAAAAACTAGTATATGCAAGGAAGCGGAAAGAAACAATAGCAATCTCAACATAACGAGAGGTAATTTAGTAACATGAAAATTTCTACAATCATATTTACTGCTCTCATAATAATTACATGTGGGAAGCAAATTCAACAAAATAGCTATCACATAAGATTTTTCAACACGATCCACATGCATGCAAAGTTGACACTCTTCCAAAATAGTGGGATTAACATTAACTAAAGTCATGACCTCTCCAAACACACTTTTATCAAAAAAATCATAAGATTGAACATTCTCCAAATATGTGGGATCTAAAGTTGACACTCTTCCAAACCCACTTTCAATAATATTGCAAACACTATTATCAATCTCATATTCATCATGGGGCTTAAATAAATTTTCAAGATCAAAAGAAGAATCACCCCAATCATGATCATTGCAACAAATAGTAGTCATAGCAAAACTAGCATCCCCAAGCTTGAGGTTTTGCATATCATTAACACAATTTTCATTAAGAGAATTTATAATAACATCATTACAATCATGCTTTTCATCGGAGGAACTATCAAGTATGGGTGCAATAGCAACGATCTCATGTTTAACATAAGGAATTGTAGCAAAATAATCTTCATAAATATTGGCATCGTGGCCACAAGAATAGCAAGCATCATGTTCATCAAGGGATATTTCAATCAAATCATCGGAATCATAATTATCTATATATTCATGCATATCACTATTTTCTTCCCAAGCAACACTCATTCTTTCAATAAATTCTTTGACATAGACATTATGAGCATAGTTTTCATAGCAATATTTAAGTATGTCAAAATTTTCATATTTGTAGAGAGTAACGTCATGCTTTTCAATCAAAGAAGCAACTTCATAAGCACCCTTAAAAGTGACAAATTTTTCAATTTGTTCGATATTGTAGTAACTATAAACACCCTTTGCATAAGAAGATAAGATTTCATTATCATTGAACTCACATAGGTAGGGGAGGTGTTTTTTAGGGTTCCTATAGCAACAAGTAAATTCGTAAATTTCACAAAGATTCCAAGCATAACACAACAATCTGTTTATTTCATCCCATAAGAGTCTCCCTTTTTCAGACAAATGGTGACGCAGAAAATGAGCATGCTCATCTAAAGATTTCCCATCAACCAGGCTAGTTGGTGTTTCAGCACAAGCGCATAGGGATCGAAGATGATCCAAGTAGATTACTTTAAGTGGATCCATATCAATAGATTTTTAGCAAGCAAAGATGCAAGCAAATGAAAGGCACATGGAAACACAAACAAAGATACATACGGGAAGAAGGCAAAGAAAAGGCAAAGCTTTCGAAAATCGTTTTACAAGTGGGGAGAGGAAAACGAGAAGAAAATGGCAAATAATGTAATGCGAGGGATAAGAGTTTGTGATAGGTACTTGGTATGTCTTGACTTGTGCGTAGATCTTCCTGGCAACGGCGCCAGAAATCCTTCTTGCTACCTCTTGAGCACTACGTTGGTTTTCCCTTGAAGAGGAAAGGGTGATGCAGCAAAGTAGCGTAAGTATTTCCCTTAGTTTTTGATAACCAAGGTATCAATCCAGTAGGAGACTACACGCAAGTCCCTCGTACCTACACAAACAAATAAGATCCTCGCAACCAACGCGATAAAGGGGTTGTCAATCTACTTACGAGAGTGAGATCTGATAGAGATAATAATAATAAGATAAATATTTTTGGTATTTTTATGATACAGATTGAAAGTAAAGATTGCGAAATAAAATAGATTGGAAACTTATATGATAAAAGATATACCCGGGGGCCATAGGTTTCACTAGTGGCTTCTCTCAAGATAGCATAAGTATTATGGTGGGTGAACAAATTACTGTCGAGCAATTGATAGAAAAGTGCATAATTATGAGAATATCTAGGCATGATCATGTATATAGGCATCATGTCCGAGACAAGTAGACCAAAACGATTCTTCATCTGCTACTATTACTCCACACATCGATCGCTATCCAGCATGCATCTAGAGTATTAAGTTCATAAGAACAGAGTGATGCATTAAGGAAGATGATATGATGTAGAGGGATAAACTCAAGCAATATGATATAACCCCCATCTTTTTATCCTCGATGGCAACAATACAATACGTGCCTTGCAGCCCCTGCCAACACTGGGAAAGGACACCGCAATATTGAACCCAAAGCTAAGCACTTCTCCCATTGAAGAAAGATCAATCTAGTAGGCCAAACCAAACTGATAATTCGAAGAGACTTGCAAAGATAATTAAATCATACATATAAGAATTCAGAGAAGAACCAAATATTGTTCATAGATAATCTTGATCATAAACCCACAATTCATCGGATCTCGACAAACACACTGCAAAAAAGAGTTACATTAAATAGATCTCCAAGAAGATCGAGGAGAAATTTGTATTGAGATCCAAAGAGAGAGAAGAAGCCATCTAGCTAATAACTATGGACCCGAAGGTCTGAGGTAAACTACTCACACATCATTGGAGAGGCTATGGTGTTGATGTAGAAGCCCTTCGTGATTGATTCCCCTTCCGGCGAAGCTTCGGAAAAGGCCCCGAGATGGGATCTCTTGGGTACAAAAGGTTGCGGCGGTGGAAATATGGTTTCTTCGTGCTCCTGGATGTTTTTGGGCTATATGGATATATATAGGAGGAAGAAGTAGGTCGGTGGAGCTATGAGGGACCCACGAGGTGGGGGGCGCGCCTCCCTGCCTCGTGGCCACCTTGTTTCTTCCTTGACGTCTACTCCAAGTCCCTGGATCACGTTTGTTCCAAAAATAACTCTCCCGAAGGTTTCATTCTGTTTGGATTCCGTTTGATATTGCTTTTCTGTGAAACACTGAAATAGGCAAAAAAACAGCAATTTGCACAGGGCCTTGGGTTAGTAGGTTAGCCCCAAAATAATACAGAAGTGTATAAATAAGCCCATTAACATCCAAAACAGATAATATAATAGCATGGAACAATAAAAAATTATAGATATGTTGGAGACGTATCAGCCACCGAGGTGGGCACAACCCACCTGGGCACGCCTAGGGACCCAGGCGCGCCCTGGTTGGTTGTGCCCCCCTCCGGGCACCCCCCAGGTGCTTCTCTGTCCCATCTGGTGTCTTCTGGTCAAAAAATCCACAAAATGTTTCGCTGCATTTGGACTCTGTTTGATATTGATTTTCTGCGATGTAAAAAACAGGCAGAGAACAGCAACTCGCACTTGGCACTATGTCAATAGGTTAGTCCCAAAAAATGATATAAAATATTTGTAAAACATCACCGAATGATAATATAACAACATGGAACAATCAAAAATTATAGATACGTTGGAGATGTATCAATCATCCTTGAAGCTTGCCGTCCATTGTGGTGTCAATGGACTTGTGAAGATGTGCCGAAGAGGGGCTCACCCATAGTGGAGTATGGGGGAGCAATCAACTAGTCTTCATCGACCGAACACAATCAAGAAAGGTGGTCCATCTTGAGGATGACAAGATTGTCATCATCTAGCTCAACTGGATTATGCGCAAGGCAAAGGTTTTCCCTTGATAAGTTTTCTATTTTACCGGTCTCATGGTGGTTGTTGGGAGACTGGGATATAGGATCGATTATTGTACTATCAAGGGGGCTCTCAAGTTGGTAGCTTGATCATATCGTTCGTAGAGAGCTCAAACCATTGCATCCTTGCATCATCTTTCTTGGTTCTTGTTTGGTTCTTCTCCTTGTGAGATTAGGAGCTTATGGTCATCTTCATGACAAGCTCGAGTTCATTGAAAACGGAGTTCACATGCATCTTCTATGATGTTTTCAATGTTGGGTTTTTTTCCGGTTCTTCATTAATATAGGTTTCTCTGTTTGGATGCTACTCGTCATCATGTATCCAACAAGCTTGAGTTTGCTCGATTCGGAGCTCATTTGCAGAAGTTGTGGCAGTTCAGGCTTTATTGTATCCTCTGTTGTGTTCCTGAAGGCCTCAAGCGGTTGTACCGCTCTCACGAGCGGTAGTACCACTTGTAAGAGGCAGTACCATGACCCTGGCCGCGCGTAGTACCGCTGCTTCTGGGAAAGCGATTTTTCGTGTCGGGTTGCTCGGCAGTGGAACTGTAGTATGAGCGGTAGTACCGCTTGCAAGCGGTAGTACCGCCCATGAACTACTGCGCCACTTCCACTCCTCTCCAGGACCCTGCATGCTCCCAGTGGGTGTGGGGCACTACCACATATAAGTAGGAGTACCACTCCTTCGAGTGGTAGTACCGCTGGTGCGGCTCTACTTCACACCATCTGTTTTGCTCTGCCTCCTCAGTGCCCTGGGCTGCAACCCCAGCGGTAGTACCGCTGGGGCGAGTGGTAGTACCGCTTCGGCGGCACTACCGGCTCGTTATCCCGGACCATTGCACTGCTCTATGTGCACTACCACCCGGGCGGTAGTACCGCTCCCCTGAGCGGTAGTACTGTTCATGTGTGGGCTGAGCACATAACAGTTGGATTCGGGAGATCCTATAAAAGGGGGTCTTCTTCCCCATTGAACTTTATCTCTTGAGCTCATGTTGTTCCCCCTTTGTTGACCTTCTTCGAGCTTGCTATCTCTCAATCCCTCCATGGATTCTTGCTATTTGGGGGGGGGGGGAGGAGATCTAGATCTACGTTTCTACCAATCACTTTCTACTCTATGTGAGGGGAACCCCTTGGATCTAGATCTTGGAGTTCTTCGTGTTCTCTTCTTCGTTCTTCCTCTCATTTGTCTCCCTAGCATTAGTTGCTTCGGTGGGATTTGGGAGATAATGACCTGGGCACTCCGTGTGCCCTTGCCATTGCATTTGGTGCATCGGTTTGAGTTCTCCATGATGGCACATGGAAGTGAAGTTGAGAAGCTTGTTACTCTTGGGTGTTTGGGAACCCTAGAGCTTGTTCCTCTTGGGTGCCTTGGTGCCCTAGATGGTTGGTGTTGTCGGAGCTCAATCATTGTGGTGTAAATCTCCAGGCAAGCTTCGGGGTCTCCAATTAGGTTGTGGAGATCACCCTGAGCAATTTGACGGGTACCGTGACCGCCCCCAAGGGTTTCCAAAGTGTACGAGTTCGGTGACCGCCCCCAAGGGTCTCCATTTGTACGGGTTCGGTGAGTGCCCTCAAGGGTCCCTTAGTGGAATCACGACATCTTGCATTGTGCGAGGGCATGAGGAGATTACGGTGGCCCTAGTGGCTTCTTGGGGAGCATTGTGCCTCCACACCGCTCCAAATGGAGATTAGCATCCGCAAGGGTGTGAACTTCAGGATACATCGTCGTCTCTGCGTGCCTCGGTTATCTCTTACACAAGCCCTTTACTTATGCACTTTACTTTGTAACAACCATTGTGTTTCATGCTATATATCTTGCTATCACTTAGTTGTTCATCTTGCTTAGCATAAGTTGTTGGTGCACATAGGTGAGCCTAGTTGTTGTAGGTTTTGTGCTTGACAAAATAACCGCTAGGTTTATTCCGCATTTGTTCAAGCCTAAACCGCAATTATTTTTAAGCGCATATTCTCCCCCCTCTAGGCGACATACAACATTATAACATTTTAAGCCATTCATACAAAATGAAGGAGTCTCATATATAGATAGCACAAGTCTTACATCTTTTATTACAAAAGTAGTAGAACCATGCATAACAGCAGTAGGGTTATTGTTCCCTTCCCAACATATAGATGTGCAAATCATTTTTCAAATGGAGTAACATCCTCTTTTCCTCTAGCCAGGGACGCCTTGGCCAGCTCCTCCATGCCTTGCTTTTTCTTCTATTTTTTTAGTAAGATTGTCCTCCAAATCATCCTCGGCCACCTTGCAAAATGATTTTGTGAGATTCTTAACCATTGTCTTAGATCGAAGAGGGGGGATAGCATTGCATGGTAAACATTTACTGCTTGAGTAGGAATTTCTTTTAAAACCAGCATTTTCTTTACTTACCCTCTCACTTCTTCTTACCTCGGACTCCACTAGTAGTGTTTTGCCCCCCTTTTCTTGGATTTTCCACTCCAAAGGGAAGTAGCAAGGCTTGCTCTCTAGTTGCTTCCTCACTATCAAGTTTGTGTCCTTCCTTCCCCACTTCTTGAGTGGGAACAGCTGCATCTTTGCAGACAGGGGCCTGTGAAACCATGCACTTATCAGGAATATGGAAGGTTAAAGTTTCTTCAGACAGATTTTTTGGAGTTAGGAGCTCCCAAAGAGGTGTTTTTTAATATGTGCACTGTACAATTGAACTTATAAGGAGTCATAAGTAAGTGCATGATGAAATTAAACCAACTTACTAGAATTTGCACTGTGAGCACTCCTTTTGTGTTAGCTAGTTGAGAGGCAAAGTGCTCCTTCCATAGGACAAGACCTTCTCCAGACAACACTGTATCAGCATTAGAGGGGGCCATTAGTTGATGGTTTTTGAGGACAAGCAATGAAGCACCATGACTAGAGCTTTCAAAATGACTTTCAAAAAGATCTTTCCAATGTTCTTTGGAGCTCTCACCCTTGGACATACCTTTGTTTAAAGTAGTTCTAGGATACACAACATGTTGCACCTTCCCAGATTGGTTATTATCATTGGGAGCTACCTCTGGCTGCTATGATGGCATTCTGTCTCTCAAAATCCTTTCCTCATTATTAGAATCCACAAAAGGAGCAACAATGACAGAATTAGAAATAGTCACTTGAACCATTGGCTTCTCAGGTTCATCTTGTAACAGTGGAGCAGAGACAGAGTTAACCATTGCAACATTTGGTAATGTATAGCCACTGCTACAACAGGTACCACGGGATAATCTGGCAACACTACAACAATAACATCATGAGCTAGAGCATTGTCAACTGCATACATAGGCATAACAGCCTGAGGCTCCCTATCATCATAATCAGGATAGACCTCATGAAGGTTATTCAGCCCCAAACCAAGCCCTTGCTCCTATTGGTCAAGAAGTACATGTTGTACTTGGTTCACCTCATCACTTGGCACCAAACCATCTAAAGGAGCATTATTTGAGAAAGCTCTATCAGACAGAGACACAGTAGTTGAGAGACTACTGGTTGCATCATGTAATGGTAGTTCCAAATGAATTTATTCTTGATTAACATGCTCTAGGACAGGCTCTGCATCCATTGCTGCACAATTGTTATTGTGCTGCTGCATAGCCCAATGTCCATCTTGCTCCCACTCTTCCATATCCTCATTAGCATTCTCTTAATCATCCCCATTGTTGTTGAGACTGTTATCCCCATTAAAGGGTTGTTGTGGCATGGGGTGAGGATCTTCCCCTGGTGGAGGAATTGGGTCTTCATTAGCAGGTCCTCCACCCAGGATCTCTTGGTGAATTATTTCTACAAAACTTGACCAACAATAATCTTCATCAAAACCTTCCCGTTCAGACCACCTAATGCTCTTTGGGACATGAATAAGTTCAGTAACTCTGACCTTTGCAATAATTCTCCCTTTCTCCCTTGGATCATTCTCCCAATCAATTAGTTTCCCCCACTTACTGACTGCATTGGCAAGATCATCAGTTGTCTGATATTCCAAAGGTACTCCAAGAATCAAGATCCAACAGAGTATATTGAAACCCTTCTCCAGTTTCTGCCCTCATCATGCTTAGTGAAAGACATGCAAACATCACCACAAATATGAGGGTTGTCACTAACCAACTTATCTCTGTCACAAACATGTTGGAATTGCACATAGGCCTCGCCTATGTGGCACTGCTGCATTGAGCGAACCCCCACTCTCTTCTCCACCTGCAGGAATTCCTCGAGAACCTCACAAACATTGGGGAAGTGCACCTCCTCCGGTAGTGGATGGATGGTGGAGATGGCCACATCCTCGTGGCGAGGTGCACGATGGGGAACAATGGCACGAGATACTCCATTCCTACCTTCAATATTGATGATCTCAAAACCATGCGGGATGAAAGGGTTTGGGTTAAAAGGGGTATTCACCATTCTCTCACACAAAGCAGAGGAGGCAGTGAGAGGAAGAGCGAGGGCACTATCACCTACCAATGGTGACAAGCTCGAGGTTTGAACAATGGCAGTGGAATGCGAGGAGGCAGGTAACCGTTTAGGCTAAAAATTAGGAAAAAACACATGAAATGAGCTCTCTAAAAGAGGAAACTACTTGACTTGTGGGGCCGGACCCTGGGCCTGAAACCAGCTCTCTACAACCCCATTGGCCCAATCTTCCTCCGATGAGATTGCAAAAGAAAAGAACCGCATGAGAGGCAAAAGGCCCGTCAGCCTGGGCTCCTCGCAGAACCTCGCTTTGTGGCCCAGCATGCCACATGCATCACACATAATTTCAATGTGTCCAAAGGTACGTCGATCATTCCGCGCTAAGACATTGCTCGAGTGGTCCTCGCCACCATTAGTATCTTCATTATGAGGCGTTGTAATTGGCATAGAAGGTTGTGCTGGCGGTGATGGCTCCCGCAAGGATAACCTCTGGAAAACATACAGCTAATGAACCACCGGAGCTTGTCTCCCGTGATTGTCAGAATTGTGAACAATTCTACCATTGTGCCCAACTAAACACCATTCAGAATTCTCTTCATGATAGTATTGGATCCCTTCACGGTGCCAAAGAGGACCACCTTTCCCCCACGGATTAAACACCATAGCAAAATCATTTTCTGAGATATGACCAGCATTGTAAAGTTCAAAACCCACAGACTTCTAGGCTATCGAGAATTTGAAAGATTTTTACTTTAACAATTTGCACTTGAAAACCTTGTGGATAACCTCCAAAGTATAGTTGTAAAATAACACTAACCGTATGAATGTCCAATCGAAAGGAAGCTCGGGCAAAGGAAACCACCAGGGAAAATTCTCTTTGCCTAAAGCTAGGGGAGAAGAGCACTGGGTGCCCGAACTTGCTTCTCATTGCCGCTTGAAACTCTTTTCCAAGACCAAAGTTGAGCAAAGAAGGCGGCATGGGTCCAAAACAGAGCGGCCAGAGTGCCGCCAAGGAGGATGGCTACCGGGACAGGAGTGGTCACCGGCTGGGTGGTGGCCACCAAGGCAAGAGTGGCCACCAGCGCAAGAGTCACCTTCCCCCGGAAAGTTAGGTGTGGTTCGGGCACATGTCGGGGAGAATAAGTTTGAGCCGGTTGGCCAATACCTTTGACGCAACCTTGAAGATCACATTGCTGAGCCGGTCTAAATTGTCTTAAATTCTTCAGACTTGCTATCTTGGGAATTAAAACAATGAACGTCTTGTTAACCTCCTTAGGTGAATCAACTCCCCTAAGAACACGGAGCACTATACTTGTCACCTCATCGCCGCATAAATCCCAATGCCTTTGGAAAATGTGTGCTAGGAAATCATCTGGCCCTGGTGCTTTTGTAGGGAACATTTGAAAAACGACACTTTTTCAAATGTTCCCTGAACCAGCGACCCATGAGATAGCCACGCACTAACACATGGGAGTTCGCCATTACGTGGCCTTATGCGCCGCTCGCCAGCTAACAATGTTTACGCACAAGGTTGCTTGGGCCAGCCCATCAAGCATGAGTGACCTCTCCATTGATCACTCGATGGTTTGCTTCCCTCAGTCATCCATTTGACCTTGACTACTAATCGTTTGATACCTTGACTGTTGACTATTCTAAAATTTATAGACAATTCATGAACATGGAAAAAAATCTTGAATACAAAAAAGTTTTATGAATTAGACAAAAGTTGGTTAATACAAAAAAGATCAAGATTTGTTTAGGAAAAGTACACGCATTTTGCAAAGATCAAGCAGTGGGGATCAACTATTCAGATATATAGGATATATGATGATAACTACAATTTTTAAAAACGGTCTTCACAAGATAATTGGACATAAATGATGGCTTTCTATGTCCATAACAATAAAATCAACCAGAACATAATTCATATTAGTGATTATGAGAACATCAGTCATTCTTCCTAAAGGTTTCTTTATTGTAGAATGTAAATTAAATTTACATGGTTACATTGGTTTTAATCCTAAAACTTCATATGCAGATTTTGGAATGGTGGAAACACTATACCAAGAAGACATAAACTGTTGCGTAAAAATCTTTGATGCTAATATGTATTGTTAGTTCGAATCATAACATTTTTCTTAAAAAGATCATCTCTCACATGTAAAACCACTTCTGCAATATGTTGTGTTAATTGTTTATTCACTCACTAGCACTAGGAGCTTTAGTCACTTCTTGCAAAACTTCTATTACATACAAGATGGTGAAATCATCATAATTTATTGTAACTACATCAATAAAAGATGTATCAGCAACTTTAAAACCTTAACATATTCATATTCAATTTCAGCTTCTTTTTCTTATCTTTGTTTTTCCCCTATATCTTCTAGCATTCATAACTTTCCAAACTATTATCGAAAGCAGCTTGAATATATTTGTGAGTCTCTCCATTATTAAGTTTATATGGTGTGATTGTTAATTTAATAATCTTCATCATTAGCAAGCATATCAACTTTATCAAAGAGAGTACCCAACCTATCAAGCATTTCATTGAATTTTTTTGTGATTTATTTTTGAAACAAAATTAAATATTTGATTAAAGCTTATAGATCAGTGGGTATATTATTGCTTCCCTCAACATAGTTTTGTAGAGCTTAAGGCCTAAGTAATTATTTCCAAAGTAGTTCCTATAGGAATATTATTTGTAGCAATAAAATTGACATGTATATGCTCTTTTATTTTGTTCAATAAGTTTTCCAATCGTAACATCGCCAGAACTAGATGGAGAATTATTCGAAGAAAAAATGAGCATAAGCATATCAATATTTCCATTTTAACTACCAATTTCCTCAATAGAATTTACCACTTTAGTAGTTGGAGCACTTTCGGTATGCCATTGGGCATAGTTTGTCATCATGTTGTCCAAAAGATTCTTAGTTTGAGCTTGTTTCCTTGTCATAAATGTGCCACCTACAACTGAATCTAACAATTTTTTTGACAAATGGTTAAGTCCAACATAAATAGCATGTGGCATGGTCCAATTATCTAGCCCATGTGTAGGACAATCTCTGAACATAGTGTGATGCCCCTCGATTCAACCGTACACTAATCATACACGCAAACGTGTACGATTAAGATCAAGGACTCACGGGAAGATATCATAACACAACTCTAGACACAAATGAAAATAATACAAGCTTTATATTACAAGCCAGGGGCCTCGAAGGCATGAATACAAATGCTTGAAGACACAAGAGTCATCAGAAGCAACAATATCTGAGTACAAACATAAGTTAAATAAGTTTGCCTTAAGAAGGCTAGCACAAAAGTAGCAACGATCGAAAAGGCAAGGCCTCTTGCTTGGGACCTCCTAACTACTCCTCGAAGTCGAACTCCACGTAGAATCATCCTCGGGATCATCTGGCTCCTGGACTCCATCATATGATCGCAATAACCGGGAAAAGGGGAAAAAGAAGTAGCAAAGCAACCGTGAGTACTCATTCAAAGTACTCGCAAGCAAGGATCTACACTACATATGCATCGGTATCAATGAAATGGGAAGTATATGTGGACTGAACTACAGAATGCCAGAATAAGAGGGGGATAGCTAGTCCTGTCGAAGACTACAATTCTTGCAACCTCCATCTTGAAGCATGTAGAAGAGAGTAGTTGGTAAGTTCACCAAGTAACAACGTATAGCATAATCCTACCCGGTGATCCTCTCCTCGTTGCGTTGTGAGAGAGCGATCACCGGGTTGTATCTAGCACTTGAAAGGGTGTTTTTATTAAGTATCCAGTTCTAGTTGTCATAAGGTCGGAATACAACTCTGGATCGTCCTTTTACCGAGGGACACGACTATTTGAATAGATAAACTTCCTTGCAGGGGTGCACCACATTATCCAACACGCTCGATCCCTCTGGCCGGACACACTTTCCTGGGTCATGCCCGGCCTTGGAAGATCAACACGTCGCAGCCCTACCTAGGCAAAATAGAGAGGTCAGCACGCCAGTCTAAATCTTAAGCGCGCAGGGGTCTAGGCCCATTGCCCATTGCATAACTGCACGTTGCGAACGCGGCCGGTGAGCAAACCTAGCCTCCCTTATACAAGAGCAGGCGTTCCAGTCCAACCCAGCGCGCGCCACTCAATCGCTGACATCAAGAAGGCCTCGGCTGATACCACGACATCTAGTGCCCATAACTGTTCCCACGTAGTTGGTTAGTGCGTATAGGCCAGTGGCCAGACTCAGATCAAATATTCAGATCTCGTTAAGCATGTTATTTGAAGTATCTGCGGATGCCGACCAGGGACCTGGCCAACCTGTCAGGTGGTCACAACCTGACCTGTCGCTCCACCACAAAGTAACACTCGAGGGCCGTCGGGAACCCAGGCCCACCACTACCTGGGTGGAACCACCTGCCCCTTCATCCCCCATCTTCGAATAGTATCATAAGTAATGTAACAGTATAAAGTATATAGTATATGCCCGTGATCAGCTCCTGAAGTGGTCACGGCCCAGTAGTATGGCATGGCAGACGAACAAGAGTGTAGGGCCACTGATGGAACACAAGCATCCTATACTAAGCATTTAGGATAGCAGGTAAAGGTATCAACAATTGTAGCACAATGACAGGCTATGCAACAGAATAGGAGCTAACGAATCAACAGCAGTAGCAAACCTAATGCAAGAATAAGAGAGAAGAGAGTGGGCAATATCTTGTTGATCAAAGGGGGTTTGCTTGCATGGAAGCTTGGTTGCATAGGAAGAAGGGTCGTCGGTGATGTAGTCGTACTCAGTGGCATCAGCGCCGGTCTCGGGGTCTACCAAAGAAGAAGAGGGGGAAGAAACAGTAAGAACAGAGCAAACAAAGCATCACAAAATATAACAAGGTAATACGCGATGCCAGGGGTGAGCTAACGTGGGGATAGGTGATACCGGCGAAGGGGGAAAACATGCAGGAAAGTATTCCCGGTGTTTGACGTTTTTGGGCAAATTAAATGGAGGAGGATTGTTGCATGTTCGCTGTGCTAGGGACACGTGGCAGAAGAACGGACTGCGTAATTGGATTCGTCTCGTCGTTCTGAGCAACTTTCATGTACAAAGTATTTTCATCCAAGTTACGGATTATTTTATACTAATTTTCAAACTTTTAAGCATTTTTTGAAATTATTATTATTTAAAAAGTAAATACTGCATAGGCATAATGATAGCACGACGTCATCAGTCAACATTGACCATTAACTGGTCAAACTGACAGTCAGGGCCTGCTGTCATAGGCACATTAATTTAAACAGTTTAATTAGCTAACCTAGTTAATTAGGGTAATTTAGCAGAGTTAATTAAGTCAAATCATTAATTACCGAATAATTAATTAATTTTATTAATATTTTCTTTTAACATCTTTTTTTGACAATGAGGGCCTTGTGGTCAGCGTCCCACAAGGCCAAACGGGCGTGTGGGAGAAATGGGCAGCGGGGCATGGGCGTCGGGCGCAGGCGCCGGCAGTCATGGCGCCGGCCAGGTGGCCGGAGCGACGCATGGGAGGGGCGGTTGGAGCGGCGAGCAGGGGAATTGCAGCGGCAAGCGCGAGGGGAGGTGGTGGCCGGGCAGGAGGCGTGCACGGCGGTCGCAGGCACAGGGCAGTGGCGGCCTGCGGTGAACAGCGGCAGGCAGCGATGCCGGCGAGCAGTAGTGGCAACATACAACGGCAGTAGGAGTTAAGAACAGCAGCAGGAGGAGGAATGGCAGCAGCGCAGTCGCAAGTAGCAGGCAGCAGGAGCAGCAGCTATGGGAGCACGGGCATGGCCCATGCCGACATACGCGTGCAAGGGGGTGGCCAAGGGGCGCACAGGAGCGGGCGAACGGGGGGCGCACGGGGCGGCCAGGTGAGGCGGGGACATGGCCAGGGGTTCGCGGACGTGAAGCTCTGAGCATGGAAGTGGGGTGGCGACTTGCGGTCACGAAAATGACGGGGAAAGGCAAGGGGTCGACAGACGGGCTCACATCGAGCTTGCAGAGGTGCTAAGTGGGCTCGGGGAGGGCTCGACGGCACCGGAATCAAAGACGAATGCCGGCAGTGATCTGAGGTAAACGGAGCTCGATCCCGACGATGTAGGGGGCGGCTTGAGCTCGTGGTTGAGGAGGACGTAGTGGTCGCTGCCGAAGCTCCTGGACGCCTCAGCGGGGCGCGAGGACAACAGAGAGCGTGCGAGCGACGACGAGGTTTGACGGCGTCGTGGGCGTTCGCCCCTTCCCGATCTAGAATGGGACCGAGAGGTGGGGGAGACGTGGGGGAGTGGGGGCAAGTGGGGGAGTGGGGTCTCGGTGGGTTTGGGTTGGCCCTGGGTGGGGGTTAAGCAAGGGAGGAGCCAGCTAGGTCGGCCTGCTCGGCTGGGCTAGGAGGCCCAGTGGGGGGTAGGCATGTTTTCTTTATTTTGCTTTGTTTTCTCTTTTCTTGTTCTTTTTATATTTTCTGTTTTCTTTCTAGTTTTATTTATTTTAGTTTTATAAAATACCAAGTTAGCACCCAAATTAGTATCATTAATATAGGCCACTGCCAAACTTAGTTTGGACCCAAAGTAAATTAGATTAATATTGTTATAATTTAAAAAGCTATTGAATCATTATTTTAGCCACTGCTATAACTAGTTTAGGGTGTTTAACACTTTACAAAAAGTTGGTTTCTCCACCATAATTACTTATGATTTATTTGACACATTTAGAACATTTTAGTTTTAAATGTTTGAAAACTTTTGTTGTTTAACTTTATTTTAAATTCAACATGGAACGGGATTTGATTCATCGCGAGATTAACAATAGTAACCGTGGTGACGTGGCATCGTTAACAGTGAGTTACTGTAGCGTAACTACCCGGGCATCACAATTCTCCTCCACTACAAGAAATCTCGTCCCGAGATTTAAGAGGTGTATAAAGGGGGGTTCTGGTTACGAAATCCTAACGATTCTTCTCGGTCTTGGTTGCTCTTCTCGAAGAGGTCGATGTCGGTGGAAAAACCGGTGGATCTCGGGTAGGGGGTCCCGTACTATGCGTCTAAGGTCAATGGTAACAGGAGATAGGGGACACAATGTTTACCCAGGTTCGGGCCCTCTCTATGGAGGTAATACCCTACTTCCTGCTTGATTGATCTTGATGAATACGAGTATTGCAAGAGTTGATATACCATGAGATCGTAATGGCTAAAACCCTAGAAGTCTAGCCTATATGATTATGTTTATTCCCATGGACTAAACCCTCCGGTTTATATAGACACCGGAGGGGACTAGGGTTGTACAAAGTCGGTTACAGAGAAAGGAATCTTCATATCCGAATGCCAAGCTTGCCATCCACGCCAAGGAGATTCCCATCCGGACACGGGTGAGAGAATCTTCGGTCTTGTATCTTCATAGCCCATCAGTCCAGACCATGTCCAACAGGTCGGACGCCTGAGGACCCCTTAGTCCAGGACTCCCTCAGTAGCCCCCGAACCAGGCTACAATGACGAGGTGTACGGCGCGCAGATTGTCTTTGGCATTGCAAGGAGGGTTCCTCCTCCGATGACTTCAAAAAGCTGTATTTCGCCTTCCATTTAATGTCGCACCCATCGGCTTTCGTGCATCCATGGCTTCATCTTCCACGTGTCGAGCGAATACGAGAGGTCAGAGTATTTTTTTCACATAACACCCCGGCCATGTAAGAAAAGCATCTATTTAAAGAGATTGGATCTCAGATCCATTCCACACCACACGAAAAATCCCCAGAGCTTGCTAGGAGGAGCCACTCTAACATAGCTAACGCTCCCAGTTCTTCCTCCCATCCCCATGGGTCCGAAAAAGGCGATTGGGAGAGATGTACCGTATCTCACGGTCAGGTGGTGACGCTACAAACACGGGGCTTTCTTCCCCCCGCGGATCTAGTCCCCATTCGAGCAGGTTTGACTTCCTTCAACGGCAGGGCTTAAGCGGAGAATTTCCCCAATCCATCCAGGGGGAACGAGTGTGCTTCATTCTCTACTTGCTAAGAGGCGTCGGATTTCCAATCCACCTGTTCTTCCGAGGACTTCTGGAGTATTATGGCCTCCAACTACACAATTTCACTCCTGCCTCCATCCTGCACATCGCGGGTTACGTTGCTCTTCGTGAGCTATTCCTGGGCTGTGAGGCCTGAGGGAGTCCTGGATTAGGGGGTGTTCGGGTAGCCGGACTATACCTTCGGCCGGACTCCTGGACTATGAAGATACAAGATTGAAGACTTCGTCCCGTGTCCGGATGGGACTTTCCTTGGCGTGGAAGGCAAGCTTGGCGATGCGGATATTCAAGATCTCCTACCATTGTAACCGACTCTGTGTAACCCTAACCCTATCCGGTGTCTATATAAACCGGAGGGTTGTAGTCCGTAGGCAATCAACTCCATACACAACAATCATACCATAGGCTAGCTTATAGGGGTTAGCCTCCTTGATCTCGTGGTAGATCTACTCTTGTACTACCCATATCATCAATATTATTCAAGCAGGAGTAGGATATTACCTCCACCGAGAGGGCCCGAATCTGGGTAAAACAAAGTGTTCCCTGTCTCCTGTTACCATCCGGCCTAGACGCACAGTTTGGGACCCCCTACCCAAGATCCGCCGGTTTTGACACCGACATTGGTGCTTTCATTGAGAGTTCCTCTGTGTCGTCGCCTTTAGGCCCGATGGCTCCTTTGATCATCAACAACGATGTAGTCCAGAGTGAGACTTTTCTCCCTAGACAGATCTTCGTCTTCGGCGGCTTCGCACTGCGGGTCAATTCGTTTGGCCACCTTGAGCAGATCGAAAGCTACACCCCTGGCCATCAGGTCAGGTTTGGAAGCCTGAACTACACGGCTGACATCCGCGGGGACTTGATCTTCGACGGATTCGAGCCACAGCCAGGCGTGCCGCACTGTCTCGATGGGCATGATATAGATCTGCCGCCGAGCAGCGCCTTCGAGGCCGCACACGCAACGGTTCCGACCATTGATTTGGAGCCTACTGCGCCGATCGAGGATCAACGGTTGGATGCTGCCTTAGGGGCTGCGATCTCAGAGGCGATCGAGCCGAACTCCAGCCCCGCACTCCGCATGGCCCGTGACTCCGAGGAGCCGGATTCCTCTCCGAACTCTGAGCCCCCCGCGCCCCTGCCGATCGAATCCGATTGGGCGCCGATAACGGAGTTCACCGCCGCGGACATCTTTCAGCACTCGCCCTTCGGCAATATCCTGAATTCTCTTAAGTCTCTCTCTTTATCAGGAGAGCCCTGGCTGGACTACGGTCCGCAAGGTTGGGATACGGACGATGAAGAAATTCAAAGCCCACCCACCACCCACTTTGTAGCCACTGTCGACGATCTAACCGACATGCTTGACTTCAGCTCCGAAGACATCGACGGAATGGACGATGATGTAGGAGATGAACAGGAACCAGCACCTATAGGGCGCTAGAAGGCCACCTCATCATATGACATATATATGGTGGATACTCCAAAAGATGGAGATGGCGATGGAACAGTGGGGGACGACGCCCCCAAGAAATAGCCAAAGCGCCGGCGTCAGCGGCGCCGCTCTAAATCCCGCCAAAGCAAAAACGGTGATTCCGGCACGGGAGATAATACTACCCCGGATAGCGCCGAAGAACACCCACCTCAGCAAGATTCGGCATAGCAAGATGGAGAAGCCAGCCCTCATGAGAGAGCGGCAGACCTAGAGGTCGAGGATGATAACTGTACGCCTCCCTCCGAAGATGAGGCAAGCCTCGATGACGATGAATTCATCATACCATCAGGCCCCGCCGAACAAGAGCGTTTTAAACGCAGGATTTTAGCCACGGAAAGAAGCCTCAAGAAAAAGCAGCAACAGCTTAGAGCTTCCCAAGATTTGCTAGCTGACAGATGGACTGAAGTCCTTGCGGCCGAAGAGTATGAACTCGAACGCCCCTCCAAGAGTTACCCGAAGCGCAAGCCGCTACCCCAATCAAAGGAGGAAGCACCTACATCACCAGCGCATGACATGGCAGACCGGCCACCTCGCGGCCGCGACAGAGAGGCCTCTCAGCCCTCCACCCAAGCCATGCCCCGACGCCGCTCAACTAAGGCACAGGAAAATGCGCCAGACCTGCGAGACATACTGGAGGATAAGGAAAGACAAACAAGATCGATCTACGGATCGCGCAGGCGCCCTACGACATGTGACAATGATCTTCACGCCGGATACAACGAATCCGGCCGGGCCGAACACAGTACAGAGGCGCCGCACACCCGCTATGCTTCACGAATGAAGTAATGGATCATAAAATCCCAGAGGGTTTCAAACCTGTAAACATCGAATCATACGATGGCACAACAGACCCGGCGGTATGGATCGAAGATTATCTCCTTCACATCCACATGGCACGCGGCGATGATCTACACGCCATCAAATACCTCCTGCTCAAACTTAAATGACCGGCCCGGCATTGACTTAACAGCTTGCCAGGAGACTCAATCGGTTCTTGGGAGGACCTGGAAGCCATATTCCTCGACAACTTCTAGGGCACTTACGTGCGACCGTCGGATGCCGATGACTTAAGACACATAATTCAGCAGCCAGAAGAATCGGCCAGACAATTCTGGACACGGTTCCTAACAAAGAAAAACCAGATAGTCGACTGTCCGAACGCAGAGGCCCTAGCAGCCTTCAAGCATAACATCCACGATGAGTGGCTTGCCCGGCACCTGGGACAGGAAAAGCCGAAATCCATGGCAGCCCTCACGACACTCATGACCCGCTTTTGCGCGGGAGAAGACAGCTGGCTAGCTCGCAGTAACAACTTACTGAAGAAGCCTGGTAATTCGGATACCAAGGACAAAAGTGGTAGGACACGTCGGAATAAGCAAAAACGCCGTGTTAACAGCGACAGCAATGAAGACACGATAGTCAATGCCGGATTCAAAGGCTATAAATCTGGTCAGCGGAAAAAGTCATTCAAAAAGAATACTCAGGGCCCGTCCAGTTTGGACCAAATACTCGATCGCTTGTGCCAGATACATGGCACCCTCGAAAGGCCAGCCAATCACACTAACAGGGATTGTTGGGTGTTCAGGCAGGCAGGCAAGTTAAGGGCCGAAAATAGAAACAAGGGGCTGAACAGCGACGACGAGGAGCCCAAGCCGCCGAACAACAATGGACAGAAGGGCTTTCCCCCACAAGTGCGGACGGTGAACATGATATACGCCACCCACATTCCCAAGCAGGAGTGGAAGCGTGCGCTACGGGACGTATACGCGATAGAGCCAGTCGCCCCAAAGTTCAACCCATGGTCCTCCTTCCCGATCACTTTTGATCGAAGGGACCATCCCACTAGCATCCGTCATGGCGGCTTCGCCGCATTGGTTCTCGACCCAATCATCGACGGATTTCATCTCACAAGAGTCCTCATGGACGGCGGCAGTAGCCTGAACCTGCTTTATCAGGATACAGTGTGGAAAATGGGCATAGATCCCTCAAGGATTAAGCCCACAAGAACGACCTTTAAAGGCGTTATACCAGGTGTAGAAGCCAATTGTACAGGCTCAGTAACACTTGATGTGGTCTTTGGATCCCCGGACAATTTCTAAAGCGAAGAGTTAATCTTTGATATAGTCCCGTTTCGCAGTGGCTATCACGCCCTGCTCGGACGAACCGCATTCGCAAAGTTCAATGCGGTGCCGCACTACGCATATCTCAAGCTCAAGATGCCAGGCCCTCGAGGAGTAATTACGGTCAATGGAAACACCGAACGCTCCCTCCGTACGGAGGAGCATACGGTGACTCTCGCAGCGGAGGTACAAAGTAGCCTCTCAGGCAATTCTCCAGTCCGGCCATTAAAAAGCCAGACACTGCCAAGCGCGCCCGGAGTAATCCACAGCAGGACCGCCTGGCACACTCTAAGCAAGCGTAGCAATGCGGCCCCAACCCCAGCTTTCGCGACATAGCGAAACCAGTACCTCGCGTACATAACTACGCCCTTGAAATACCATGGGCACAGGGGAAGGGGCACAATAACGGCACGCCCAATATACGGCTTAAAACGTACTAGGGGCTGCCGGATTCTTTTTTATTTATTTTTTTCTTACTTTCAGGACTCCATACTTCGGACGACCTACTCGACAATTCAACTGCCTCACAAACGATGCAAGATCCAGGGAGGCAGACAAGCCATGCCGCATTATGGAACTCCCAGGTGGTCTCTGTTACGAGCGGTATACCTGTTTTACATACAATTCCGCGGCCTGCCCCTGGTCAGGACAAACTGAATAGTCCAATATCTTTTTGCTTATCGCACTACTTATATTGTTCGAATTTGATAAATATCCTCTCTACAAAAAATGCATAGCTTTTGTCTATTTTCTGCATTACTCTTTTTATATATGTTCATTAATGACATGTTCCACCCGTACACTGTGGTACGACAAGTACACCAGGGGCTTCAGTACCCTTTAATATGGTGTGAGAAGTCCGTACACTTTCACAAGTGCGGCACCCCGAACTTATAGCACTATATGCATCGGCTCCGAATCATGATTTGGGTCAATAGTTGGGTTTGCCCGGCTCCTATGTTTTGGTGCCTTACGTTCCGCTATATCGGCTAAGGTAGCACTAGGAGAACCACTACGATTGTGCCCCGGTTGAGCTGGGTTAAGCACCTCAGTGGAGAAAGCTAAATGTGACTGTCATGATGAGGCGAGAGACCGGTCGCTGTTCGAGAGGTTTTTCGAGTCCCTAAAGACTTATGTCGCTTCGAGCGAGGAGCTGGATAACCCCAGCCAAGGCGTGGATAGCGCCCCAAACTCGGTCTTCCGAATAGGGGCTTCGCCGAAATTTAAAATTATAAAGTTCTATGGCTAAGTGAGAGTGTTCAAGCATTATAGTCCGATTGCCTGGTTCGTCGTGCTGAGCGCCTCCCTCGAAGGACCCAACCATGGGAAAAAGAGCGCTCAGGTTTATCACCGAACACCCCAACACTAGTGGCATGGGGGCAGAAGCCGACAACTGGCCATCTCTCAATTTTTTGATAAACGGCCGCACAGAAAATAATATTTTAAATTCAATAAACATTTCTTAGCGCATATGAACAAGTTTTCAGCGCACAGGATAAACACGAGCGAGTTCATTCAAAAATTACATCCTTGGTACACTCATCCGCTATAAGGTGGGCACCTGCAAGTACATCCTTATAGTAGTTCTCGGGCTTGCGATGCTCCTTCCCCGGTGGCGGCCCGTCCCTAACAAGCTTCTCACCGTCCAGCTTACCCCAGTGCACCTTTGCACGGGTAAGGGCCCTACGGGCACCTTCGATGCAGACGGAGCGCTTGATGACCTCGATCCTTGGACAGGCCTCCACCAGCCGCCGCACTAGCACGAAGTAGCTCCCAGGCAGGGCCTCTCCGGGCCACATCCGAACTATGAAGTCCTTCATGGCCTGTTCGGCTGCCTTGTGGAGCTCGACCAGCTGTTTCAGCTGGTCGCTCAAGGTCATAGGGTGTCCGGCCTCAGCATACTGAGACCAGAACACCTTCTCCGTCGAGCTGCCCTCTTCAGCTCGATAGAATGCGGCGGCGGCGGATACGCTGCGGGGAAGATCTGCGAATGCCCCTGGAAAGCTCCGGATTCGGGTAAGTAACAAGTAGTTTACTTTTATATTTCTGCTTTGCATAAAGAATGCCTTACCCGCTGCTATCTTTTTCACCTCCTCCAACTCTTGGAGGGCCTTTTGGGCTTCGGCCTTGGCAGACTTGGCAGTCTCAAGGGCCGTCGCGAGCTCGGACGCTTGGGTCTTTGACTCAAGCTCCAAACTCTCATGTTTTTTCATGAGAGCCTGAAGCTCTTGCTGCACCTCGCCAACCTGAGCCCCAAGTTTCTCTCGCTCGGTGCGCTCCACGGCCGTTTTCTTTTCGGCCTCAGATAGCGCCTGCTTGAGGGTCGCCACCTCAGTCTTGGCCCCTACAATAAGCAGTACAATCCTGTTATTTTTGCAATCACGCCTCTCTATAGGCACCCTTTTCGGTAAGCTATTTCTTACCTTCTTTCTCCTCGAGCTGCCGCTTGGCAAGGCCGAGCTCTTGCTCGGTCCACCCGAGGTCCTGTTTCAGGACACCCACCTCCGCAGTCAGTGCGGTGGTGGATAGCAGCGAAGCCTGCATACGCATATTGACTCTTTATTGTTAGACTCCTGCGAAATTTAATAGATCCTCTATTCGGCTTTTCTTTCCGAACGCCAAACAGAGCATCAGGGGCTACTGTCTATGCGGTAATATTTATACATTTTTTTACTTACCTCGAAGCCTGTTAGGAGGCTAGCGCAAGCTTCACTCAGTCCGCTCTTGGCGGACTGAACCTTCTGGATCACCATACTCATAATAGTACGATGCTCCTCGTCGATGGAGGCGCCTTCAAGCACCTCCAGCAGATTGTCCGGCACCTCCGGTTGGACGGAGGCTGCCGGCTTAGAAGGCCTGATCCTCTTGGAAGGAGTTCGCCTGCCGCGGTCCGAAATCGTTGAAGATTCCGGCACGGTGTCCGGCTCAAAGCCGGACTTGGAGCCCTGGGGGGGGTCTTGTCCCCTTTACTCCTGGAGTCCGGGAGGTCGCCTTGCGGCTCCTCCAGGACCATCTCCTCCTACCCCAGAGCTTGTTGCGACGCCACTTCGGTGTCGTCCGCGGTGCGGGGGGAGATAGTTGGCGGAACTGAGTTCACGTCCGATGAATCCAAGGAGCCGCTCGACGACTCGTTGAGTTCGTCCCGGGGCGGGCTGCATGATTATATTCGACATTAGGGAAAGTTGTGCAACAAAAGGAATATCATGAGTTACTCTGGTATCCGAACACTTACGATTTCGCTGGACACCTGGCCCTGTCCGGCCACTCCTCTTCGTCCTCGTCGGCATCGGGGACGTAGTCCGGCAGAGGGGTTTTCCTCTTATTGGACCCTTCGGCCTTCCCCCTTGGGGCGGCCTTCCTTTTCTTTCCTCCCTCCGCTGGGAGGGGAGAGTTTTCTTCTTCCTCCTCCTTGTTTTCACGGGAGGAGGGCATCTCGGACTCGTCGGATGACGAGTCCGACAACACCATGTTGCGGGTACTCCTTCGAGTCCCCGTGGTCTTCTTCTTCTTGGCCTTCTTTTCCGGCACCACATAAGGCGCCGGAGCCAGCAACTTCACTAGTAGAGCTGGGGCCGGGTCTTCGGGCAGCGGAGCCGGATAGTTAATCGGTCCGGATACCGCCCGCCAAGCCTGTCAAAGGTAAGGGAGTTTAGATCCCGCATAGAGTTAAACTATGAAAAAAGCTGAACATCCTGTAAAAGGTGAAAATAGCTTACCTCGCTAGCGTGACGCTGCGAGCTGTATCCGCGGTCCTCGGAAGCGGATGCGAGAGCCTCGGCACCTTTGATTAGCGCCTTCTAGACATCTTCATACGTCGTGTTGAAGAGCCTGTTAAGGGTTCGGTGCCATGCCGGGTCGAACTCCCACAAAGTAAAGTCCCGTTGTTGACACGGGAGGATTCGACGAACGAGCATGACCTGGACTACATTTACAAGCCTGATCGACTTGTTTACTAGGGACTGGATGCATGTCTTCAGTCCGGTCACCTCTTTGTTGTTACCCCACGATAGGCCCGTCTCTTTCTAGGACATGAGCCGCGTGGGGGGCTCGGATCGGAACTCGGGGGCTGCGATCCATTTCGGATCGCGCGGCTCGGTGATGTAAAACCACCCGGCTTGCCACCCCTTTAGGGTCTCTATGAAGGAGCCCTCGAACCACAGGACGTTGGCAATCTTGCCCGCCATGGCGCCTCCGCACTCCGCCTGGTTGCCGCGCACCACCTTGGGCTTGACGTTGAAAGTCTTGAGCCAGAGGCTGAAATGGGGGCGGACGCGGAGGAAAGCCTCGCACACGACAATAAACGCCGAGATGTTGAGGATGAAGTTCGGGGCCAGATCGTGAAAATCCAGGCCATAGTAGAACATGAGCCCCCGGACAAATGGGTGAAGTGGAAAACCCAGTCCGCGGAGGAAGTGGGGAAGGAATACTACCCTCTCGTGGGGCCTTGGGGTGGGGAGAAGCTGCCCCTCCTCGGGAAGCCGGTGCGCAATGTCTTTTGACAAGTATTCGGCCTTCCTTAGCTTTTTTACGTCGCCCTCCGTGACGGAGGAGACCTTCAATTTACCTCCCGCTCCGGACATCGCTGGAGAAGGTCGAGGTGGGAAGTGCGGGCTTGGGCGCTGGAGCTCGAATGCGCAGGAGATGGATAGGCAAAGGAGGAAGAAGGCGTAGGTCAAAAGGTGGATCCTTATCCCCTTATATGGGCGGATGCGGTTGTGCGTCCCCACCTGCCTAATAAAACTCGCTTTCCTCCCAAGCGCCGTGGTAAATGGCGCGGTTAGGGTTACCCACGTCCGTATTTGATGAGAATCCCGTAAAAAGGGCACATGATCTCTGCTTTGACAAGACGTGCCAAGGAGACTGCCTCGCAAAACATGCTGAGGTGGAAAAGTAAAAACGATTCGAGTAAAGGACTTGGCCGTAGTGTGATAGCGCACTGCGGAATATGTCAGCAGATTTGATTTGTGTTAATATTATTCTCTCTATGGCAATATGTGGAAGCTTGTTTTGCAGAACCGGACACTACTCTTGGTGTTTACAAATCTTCTATGAAGGACTTGGAGGAGGAACCCGCCTTGCAATGCCGAAGACAATTTGTGCGTTGGACTCGTCGTCATTGAAGCCTGGTTCAGGGGCTACTGAGGGAGTCCTGGATTAGGGGGTGTTCAGGTAGCCGGACTATACCTTCGGCCGGACTCCTGGACTATGAAGATACAAGATTGAAGACTTCGTCCCGTGTCCGGATGGGACTTTCCTTGGCGTGGAAGGCAAGCTTGGCGATGCGGATATTCAAGATCTCCTACCATTGTAACTGACTTTGTGTAACGCTAACCCTATCCGGTGTCTATATAAACCGGAGGGTTGTAGTCCGTAGGCAATCAACTCCATACACAACAATGATACCATAGGCTAGCTTCTAGGGTTTAGCCTCCTTGATCTCGTGGTAGATCTACTCTTGTACTACCCATATCATCAATATTAATCAAGCAGGAGTAGGGTATTACCTCCACCGAGAGGGCCCGAACCTGGGTAAAACAAAGTGCTCCCTGTCTCCTGTTACCATCCGGCCTAGACGCACAGTTCGGGACCCCCTACCCGAGATCCGCCGGTTTTGACACCGACAAGGCCCATTTTGAATTATGGAGTAAATTATTCTGCCTCGTCCCTCGTAACCAAGGGGGATCAATATTCAAAGTGGGCGGAGCCGAGGTATGGCGCATCGCCGGGGCCGGATACCTATCCGGCACATGAACAAGGCATCCGAAGAGTGGCCTTCTGAATGGTTCTATATTGAGGACGTCGCTCTTCCTGACCCAGTCCGAATGGGTCTTCCCGAATTTTCAAGCACTCCGTTGAAGAAACGCCACAGCTGGCACCCTCGGAGCCTCGAGGAGGAAGATAGCGCGGAAGTCCGTTAATTGTTGGGCAAGATAAAGACGCTCGCCTAGTCCGGATTATCAATAATCAAGGTAATGGCGACTTCTATAGCGCGGGGGGTCCAACCACTCCAATACAGAGGGCTACCCATGTGGAGCTATAATGGGGAAGATGACGCCTCACGCTGCGGTCGGAAGGGTCCGAAAACCCCCGCCGCTTTGGGCAAAATATTGGCTGAACTGTACAAAGGGGAGAAAGAGGAGTTCACTCGTCTCAAACATCAAGATGGATTTTCCATGTATAATCATCCTAGCTGGGTGAGTTCTAATCCCACCATTTACTCAATCCTCTCCTTGAATCATTTTTAATAGATAGTAAGCCATCCATTTGCAACTGGAACGGCCGAGGGTTGCCATGGGGATCCATAGCCCCGCCCCCAGCCAGAGGATCACAACTGGGACCTTGACCCCGGATCCGGAGAAGATTCAGATATATTTGTGGAGCTTGAGGATGGAGTATTCTACTAGGCGAGCTATGATGGCACGGAAGTGCCCATCATCGCCGATTATCCCGGCCTGCTCCCCGCTTTGCATGTAAGTAATTTAAGAGACACCTTCTTCGAAAGAGATTCCTCATTACATCTCACCCACCGCACTATTGTGTGCTCTAAAGGGGAGGCGCCCGACGCCTCAACGTGCACCAGAGGCATCTCCTGAGAGAACGGCGCCCACGCCGAGCAAGTCTTCGAAGAGGAAGGCTAACGACAACACGGCAAAGCCTTCATCAATGAGGTATGGTTTTTTTTAATCATGCCTCCCGGCAGTCACATCAATCAGTGACCCTATCCTCTATGTCTTGTCAGGAAAAACGTTCGCCGGACTATGTCCGGGGATGCTGCCGGCCGTGCCTCCACTAGTCAGGTTCCAGACCCTGCCTTAAAGGCAAGGGCTGATACGAGAGTGATGCCGGATTGTTCTTCTGCCGAGGAGTCGGATGATGTATCCGTCACAAACTCTGAAGTGGAGAGCGCTATGAATCATCGGCGCCGGCGGGCTGCTCTTTGCGACCTCGGCTTTACAAAAGAGGCATTCAATGCCTTCATCTCGGCTGATGCATACATACGAGCTGCTTGAGACGGGCTTACCAGAGCCACAGACCAGCATTTGAAAGATATGCAGGTAAGTACACATTTGTACAAATCTGATAATTATATACCAGTAGCCCCCGAGACTTGAAGCAGTTGATACAACTGATTTAAGGATCATTGTAGGACCAGGTGCTCATAGAAAAGAACAACCTGTTGTCTCAAGAGCTGGAAAAGTGTCAGACTCAGCTAGCTGTTGCGACCGCCGAACTGGAGAAATCCAAGAAGGCATCTCCTGGTAATGTTCCCCTCCATCGAGGAAATATAATCATATACCAGTAATATTAATGCTTTTTGTACTCCTCATAGCAGTATCATCGGATCAACTGAAGGATGCCCTGAAAGTTGAACAAGCGGGTGAGCAAGAGGCCAAAAGGCAACTAGCCACGGGCGAGCATCCGCTAACACGGGTCAGGGATGACAAAAATAAGCTGCATGATTCCAACACCCTATTGGGTGAAGAAGTAAAAGACGTGCGAGCTCAACTGCCCGACTCTGTGAAGGAGAATAAGAGACTAAAAGGGAGCATATTCAGTATGCTTTTCAAACTTGCCTCCCTATAATTCGACGAGGGAAGGACCTGGCAGATTTATGTCTGCAGGTATGCTAACTGGCCGTCCCGAAGAGGAATTGTCTGAATCTCAAGGCGACCTGCTACAAGAGCTGTCCCAGATGCACGAGCGAGTTCGGCAAGCAATGCGGAGTGTTGCCAAGGCTTTATGGCCATCCGCCTCCCCTCCGGGAAGTATGGCGGAGCTCGTGGAGCTATTCCAAGGGGCACGGCATCGTACTCGATTATAGAAGATATCAGCCTGCCGAGAAGGTGTGTGAGAGGCCTGGGCCATGGTGAAGACATGGTACACCATGCTTGATCCGAATCATATGGCCCGGGTCGGGCCTAATGGGTCAGATGGAAAATAAATTTCCGTTAGTTTAGTTTATGACCAAGTAAAGGTAGCCGCCAAATATTCCCAACAGGATTGTAAGCTAGACAGCCTGTTAGAGGGTATAGAGGAAGAATTTTTTGAGTCCAAGTGACTATGTACTTCCATTGACATAATTATCCCTAGCTGGATTGTAAAACAATTGTCATGGCGGACCTTTTTGCTTCGACCTCTGGACCCGAAGGTGCAGAGTGTTTCCGAATACCAAAGCGGCGATATATAGACCGCGGTATGCATGGAAACCAGGCATAGGGTCATGGTTGCTTGAACATACAAGTTGTATCCGGCTAGCTATGTTATATTACATTGTAATTGTAAGAAACATCTTCCAGAGAGATTAGTTCCGTTAAGGGTTCCTTTCCCTGGGTGGACATGCATTAATGTGCATGCCCGAACTGTGATTGAAAAATCACAGTATGCGTAACATCTGGGGGTTCATGGTATAATGAGTGTAAAAATGTCTTTAGTCTGATGACCGAATATTCCCTTAAGAATGCTATGCCACGACCCCGACTCGATGTCACATCGATCTAGCCGGTAACACCTCATATCACTTTGCGGCCTTCCCCACGGGTGTCGCCTTACCTTTGCCCGGGACCGTTTGCGCCTTTTGGCTCACGTATATGATAGTGTCGCTAGCATCCATATGATAAGGAGCCCGGGCTGACATGACTAGTCGTAAACCCAAAGTGGCACAGACTTACAGGGACAGGCATCCATGACCCAGCTTCGAACGTGTCGGTCATCAGCAAGTGGGTCCGGGCTGTAGCACTGGGCTAGCAGGACTCCGGTAAACCGGGCTGTAGCGGGCTAACAGGACTCCGGTACTCAATGCGTGACATTTCCCCGAAGGGACAGACACAGGAACGAAGAAGGACACATGCCGGCCAGCCTAAGTGTTCCAGAGCAGTAGCAAGCTACCATGGCTCAGCGGTAACACTAGGAGACATTTCCCGGTAAGAGAGGCTACTAAAGATAAACAACTAGATAGTCAGATCCCACACATACCAAGCATTTCAATCATACACACAATATGCTCGATATGTGCAAATACAACGAAGCATCACAACATGACTCTACGACACAAGTACTTTATTTAAGGCTCAGGGAGCCATACATATCATACACAAAGGTACGGGTCTCACGACCCAACATACAAGTCATACAGTCATACAAACCAGCAGCGGAAGTAACTTGTCTGAGTACAGACAACTAGTAAAATAAAAGAGGCTTGGAAAGCCTAGCTATACTACGTGGTCCTTCACAAGCTCAGGGTCACCACCTGGGTCTTTAGCCTACTCGTTGATGTCAACGTCTACATAGAACCCATCAGAAGGGGTTGCAGCGTCTTCTGTAAAAATGTAGATTATAGCAACATGAGTACAAAGGTACTCAGCAAGACTTACATCAGATCCTACATACATGCATATTATCAAGAAGGGTTGGTGGGGTTATTGCAGCAAGCCAGCTTTGACTCTTGGCTAGACTATCCTACGATACTCCAACTTGAAATGGTTTTGCGCACACGAGTCCACTACTCACCACTTCAATACACTACCGAGGATCCACCTCCGTCTTCCTACGGAAGAGCCATCCTCGGCACTCACACTTATCTTGAGGCTTTTAGTAGTTTCCATTTACTTGTCTATGAACTGTATAGGCAACCAAGTAGTCCTTTACCGCGGACGCGGCTATTCGAATAGATCATGTTAACCCTGCAGGGGTGTACTTCTTCATACACGCTCTCACCACTTACCGTCGTTTACACGACATGTACTCGGCAACCTTCAAGCGGAAGCCCAACGTGGGTGTCGGCCACGACCTACCTAATCACCTAAGCCTCCAGTCCAGGTTTATCGCCTATTCAGGTTCCATCCGCAGGGAGTCCGGCCGAGGTTTCCCATACGGCCCCGAACGATGTGAACAGGGTTCCCGAGATACCTAACGGGTATTCGGTACACCCGGCCACGTACCTACCGCATCACAGCCCACCCCTACGGTCAGCGCTGTCCACGGCCTCCAGTAGACTACAAACACCAGAAACTACTTGCAACTCCTGGACGGAGAACTAGGGTGAATAAGAAGCCGAGAGGGTCCATTGGTTTCGGGCCCAATGCATGGTAGTAGCTGATTCTTAAATCACACATACAGATCTCAGTGCTTAAGGTCGGCTTCAATGAAACAACCCACCATGTACTCCTACATGGCCTCTCATCGATACCTTTACCAAATCGTGTTCACCACACCACTCTCATTACCGACATAATCATTTCACTCTAGCCCATCACCCAGATGAACCAGACCTGACACGACTCTAAGCATAGCAGGCATAGCAAGGTAGGAACAACACATACATATGGCTCAATCAACTCCTACACATGCTAGTGGGTTTCATCTAGTTACTGTGGCAATGACAGGTCATGCAGAGGAAATGGGTTCAACTACCGTAGCACACAGCAGTTTGAAACGCGTTGTCTTAATGCAGTAAAAGAGAGCAGGAGCGAGAACATGGGATTGTATCGATATGATCAAATGGTTGGTTGCTTGCCTGATGGTTCGATGCACTGATACGGTTCTTCGTTAGGGTAATCACGGTACTCCTCGGAGGCAGAACCTGTCGCAAAGGACATCGATACACAAGCATCACCAAACAATGTGCAACAATATGATGCATGCATGAAACATGGCAATATGAGTGTGTTGGGCTAATGCAACTAAAACCAGAAGGGTTTGAACAAATTTGAATCAAAGATTCAAATTTCAAACTCAAACATGGCCTCTTTAAGTGCTTTTCCTTGTTCTGCATTTAACATCAATTTAACTTGTTTGATCATGCATGAAAATAGTACAGATGGATAGATTGGATTTTTCTGATCATTTTTCATATATAATTTGTCCAATTTGGAGTTACAGAATAAAAGTTATGAATTTTTGAAGTTTAAATAATATTCTGGAATTTCCTGTGTAAAAATATAATTCCAGTAATTAAATTACTGCGTCAGCACTACGTCATGATGACGTCAGTGGTCAACGGGCTGGTCCAGGTCAAACTGACCAGTGGGTCCCGCATGTCAGTATTCAATTAGTTTAATTAAATTAGATTTAAACTAACTGGATTAATTAGCAGAGGGGGCCCCACATGTCATAGACCCAGGGGGTCAACCGGGGCCCACCCGTGGTCAAAGTCAGAGTCAAACACGCCGGCGTCTAGCCGCCGGCGAGCCCGACGCGGCGGCGAAAGTGCTTTTTGCCATTCCGGCAACCAAATGGACGGCGGAAGGCATCTACGTGTTGCTGAGGTTGAGCCGCGACTATTGGTGGTGGTGGTTGGGCTCGGGGTGGCCGGAGTTGGCGCCGGCGGCGACTTTGGCGGCCGCCGGAGTTCGGTTGAAGACGAACTCGTGGCTAGAGTGTGCGGTGAGGTGCGGGGAGTGCATGGTTAGCCCCAACGCGGCGTGGTGAGTGCGATGGACAAGGCGAGGTGGCCGGAGGATGGCCGGGAGCACGTCGGCGAAGAGGTCCGCGACGGCGCGTGCGGGTGAGCTTAGTGTGCTCGCTGTGGTGCACGAGAGAGAGAAAGAGAGGAAGGGGAAGTTAGCCCAGCTCACTGCGGTCTTGATGGAAAGGACGGCGTGGTCGGGGACGAGCTGCTGCGGCGGCGACGGCGAAGGGGATCTCCGGCGATGGCGGTTCGGGCGAGGTTGGTGCGGCGGCTTCGGGGCACGCGAGCGCTCGGGGCTCGGCTAGCTCGAAGAAGTAGAGGACGGCGGAGCTTCTGGACACGGTGGCGCGGCGTGGAGACGACGGGGAGCACAGCTACGGCGGCGGTGCGGCGACGGTGGCGTCGGCCATGGCGTGGGAGCGCGAGGGAGAGGAACTGGGGGCGAATGGAGGTGTCCAGGGGGGTCGGGGCGCGACGTGGAGCTCGTCCAGGCCATCAGGGCGGCGAGAGGGGGAAGCAGGGCGGCGTGCAGCTGCGTGGCGAGCTGCGGTGCCGCCGCCGAGCACCTTGGCTGCCTGCCTGGCAAGCCAAGCAGCTCGCTGGAGCGGTGGCCGGGCTGGGCCGGCCAGGTGGGCTGGCTGGTGGGCCTGTGGTGGCGCCAGGTAAGTTTTCCCTTTTCCTTTCTGTTTCTGTTTTTTTTATTTCTGCAACTTTGTTGAATTAAATAAAATACTTAGGCAACTCCTAAAATCACCAAATTACTCCTGGTCCATAGTTGGATTATTTCCAACATGGAACATTTTAGTTTGGAGATATTTGAGCATTTAAATATTTTATATAATTTTAAATGCCCAAATTCAAATATTTATGATTTAATTCAAAAACCCTAAGATGGCCTAGGAAAATGTGCACCACTTTTGGCAGAGGTTCTGAACCAAGACAAAAATGATGGGCATTTTAGAAGGGCATTTCAGGTTCATTGAAAAGTTTTTTTAGTAACCCTAGTTGGTTTCAGAGGGGACTGGGGGTTCTGTCATCCCCATTTCAAGTTTCTGATGAAAAAGTAGACATGATGCAACACTCTAATGCATGGCTAACTAGGATGTGACAACTCACCCCCACTCAAAAGAATCTCGTCCCGAGATTTGGGTTCCTCCGGGAAGAAGGCGGGATATTCAAGTCGAAGACGATCCTCCCTTTCCCAAGTTGCTTCATCCTCAGAATGGTGCGACCATTGAACTTTGAGAAACTTGATATTATGACGTCGGGTGGTACGTTCGGCTTGATCGAGGATACGAATGGGGTACTCTCGATATGTAAGATTATCTTGGAGATCAAGCGTTTCGTGGTCCACTCCCCGGATAGGATCCGAGAAGCAACGCCTGAGTTGAGAAACGTGGAAGACATCGTGGACCCTGGAGAGGTGCGGAGGTAGTTCCAATTGGTAGGCAACTTCCCCTCGTTTGGCGAGAATGCGAAAAGGTCCAATGTAACGAGGAGCCAATTTGCCTTTGATACCGAAACGATGGGTTCCCTTCAGAGGGGTGACCCGAAGATAAGCCTTCTCGTCAACCTCGAAAGTCATAGCCTTATGTTTTCGGTCATATTGACTCTTTTGACGAGATTGGGCTGTTTTCAACTTTTCACGAACGATACGAACTTGTTCTTCTGCTTCCTGAATCATATCCGGGCCAAAGAATTGTCTTTCCCCGGTCTCTGACCAGTTAAGGGGTGTTCGACACCGTCGTCCATAGAGAACTTCAAAAGGGGCTTTACCCAAGCTAGATTGATAGCTGTTGTTGTAAGCGAATTCGGCAAATGGAAGGCACTTCTCCCAGTCCATTCCGAATGAGATAACAGAGGCTCGAAGCATGTCTTCTAGAATCTGGTTGACGCGTTCCACTTGACCACTCGACTGAGGGTGGAAGGCGGTGCTAAAGGAGAGACGAGTCCCCATAGCATTTTGGAAACTTTCCCAAAATCGAGAGGTGAAAAGACTTCCTCGATCCGAGTTAATTTCCAAAGGAACACCATGGAGGGACACTATTCGGGAGATGTATAAGTCTGCCAGCTGGCTAGCGGTTATACTCTCACGAACAGGTAAGAAATGAGCTACTTTGGAAAGACGATCGACAACGACGAAGATAGCATTATTCCCTCTCTTGGTCCTGGGAAAACCGGTAATGAAATCCATACCAATTTTATCCCATTTCCATTCAGGAATAGCTAAGGGTTGAAGGGTGCCAGCAGGCCGTTGGTGCTCTGCTTTTACACGACGACAGACGTCGCAATTGCAATATACTGAGCAATTTCTCTCTTCATCCTAGTCCACCAGAACCTCTGGCGTAGGTCCTGATACATCTTAGTACTACCGGGATGAATGGTGAGAGGAGATTCGTGAGCTTCCTTAAGGATCAATCGCCTCAGGTTTCGCACTTTGGGAACCACTAGTCGATCCCCGAAGTATACTACCCCTTGATCATTAATGGAGAAACAATTCGCAACTCCTTTCTGGATGTTTCTCTTGATGCGGAGAATTCCCGGATCTACCTTCTGTGCTTTGATAATCTGATCCGTAAGGGTAGGTTTTGCCACCAAGGTGGAAAGAAAACCTTGAGGTACAATGTGAAGGTTAAGCTTCCGAAATTCCTCATGGAGAAGCGGTTGACTTTGTTGTAACATCAGGTTGTTACAATAAGATTTACGACTTAGCGCATCAGCCATGACGTTGACTTTCCCTGGGGTGTAGGTTATTCCTAAGTCGAAGTCTGTGATCAATTCAACCCAACGTCTTTGCCTGAGATTCAAATCCGGTTGGGTGAAAATATACTTCAGACTTTGGTGATCAGTGAATATTTCGCAACGATTACCGAGGAGGTAATGTCGCCAGGTCTTAAGTGCATAGACTACGGCTGCAAGCTCTAGATCATGAGTAGGATAATTCTCCTCATGTGGGTGCAATTGCCGTGAAGCGTAAGCAATTACGTGTCGGTCTTGCATAAGAATGCAACCTAGTCCTTGTCGCGAGGCGTCGCAGTAGATAACAAAGTCCTTGGAAAAGTCTGGCGGTACCAGTACGGGAGCAGAGGTCAGGCGTCTTTTCAGTTCCTGAAAGCTGTGCTCACATTGTGGAGTCCATTCGAACTTCTTATCTTTCTTGAGGAGTTCGGTTAGAGGTTTAGCAACTTTGGAGAAGTTCTCGACAAAGCGACGACAATAGCTCGCTAAGCCTAGAAAACTCCGAACTTGCTTGACCGATTCGGGTGGAGTCCAATTAAGGACGGCTTGAACTCGCTCAGGGTTAACAGCAATACCTTTACCAGATATTACATGACCCAGATAGGTCACTTCTGACAACCAGAATTCACATTTAGAAAATTTGGCATAAAGGCGATGCTCTCGAAGTTTCTTCAACACTAGCCTTAGATGTTCGGCATGTTCTTCCTCGTTCTTGGAGTAGATGAGTATATCATCGAGGTAAACAACGACGAATTTATCCAAATACTCCATGAAGATTGAGTTCATTAACCGAGAAAAAGTGGCTGGAGCGTTGGTTAAACCGAAGGACATGACGGTGTACTCGTATTGGCCATAACGAGTAACAAAGGCCGTTTTAGGAATGTCCCCGTTTCTGATTTTGATTTGATGGTAGCCCAACCTCAAATCCATCTTGGAGAAGACTGAGGATCCAGCGAGCTGATCATACAGATCGTTGATCCTGGGAAGTGGATATTTGTTCTTGATTGTGACCAAATTGACAGGTCGGTAATCTACAACCATCCGGTCCGTACCATCCTTCTTCTTGACGAATAGGACGGGGCAAGCCCACGGAGATGAACTAGGGCGGATGAAACCCTTTTTCAAGGATTCATCGAGTTGTTTCTTAAGCTCGGCTAGTTCTAGTGGTGCCATCTTATAAGGTCTTCTAGCAATCGGAACGGTTCCGGGGATGAGGTCGATTACGAACTCAACATCCCTGTCAGGTGGAACACCTGGCAATTCCTCTGGAAAGACATCCGGGAAGTCACGGACTACCGGAATGTCCTCAAGGTCTGGCAAAGGGCTGGCGTTAAGAGAATATAATTGTCGCTTGGCTATTCGGGTCAAGACATTGACTATCTTCCCCGAAGGATGGGTGAGTTGAACAGTCCTAGAGAAGCAATCAATTTGGGCATGATGAGCTGACATCCAATCCATACCCAGAATGATATTAATATCTGAAGATTTAAGGGCTATCAAAGACGCGAGGAAAACAAGTCTGTCGACTTGGATTTCATTTCCATAACTTACCCTAGAGGTCTGCCATCTAGAACCAGGGGTAGAAATTTCCATAGTGGATGGCATGTCACAGAATGCAACGTTATGCAAACGAGCATAATTTTCAGATATAAAAGAATGAGAGGCTCCTGTATCGAAAAGAACAGATGCCGGGTGGCAATTAACAAGAAGCGTACCGAGAACGACGTTGGGATCCTCTTGAGCTTCTTCGGCAGAGATACAGTTGACATGGCCACGTGAGGCGGTGACCGGCTTGGCGTGGAATATTTTTCCTGTCGGCTTGCCACGGCCAACAGCTTTAGCAGATTGATTGGGGTTGGTCTGGGGACACTCACGCATATAGTGACCAGATTCCCCACACTTGAAACAAGTCACGGAACTGGTACGTGGAGGAGCATTGTTGGTTGGACCCCCATAGGGCTTGGCTGGAGCAGACTGTTGAACAGGGCGAGGCGCCTGGAAAGATGGCCTCGGTGTGAACCTGGGTGGCAGGGCGGTGTTGGGTACCCACACGCGGCGCTTCTGAGGACCAGCACCGGATGAGGAACCCATATCACGGCCATGCTTGCGTGTTGCGTCATAGTCAGTCTGACCAGTTTCAGCACTGATGGCTTTATTGACAAGTTTCTGAAAAGATGTGCACTCATGCAGACGGAGGTCGCGGCGAAGCTCAGGACTAAGTCCCTTACGGAACCTTGCTTGCTTCTTGGCGTCAGTAGAAACTTCCTCGGTTGCATATCGTGCGAGATTACCAAACTCCCTGCTGTAAGCATCCACAGAAAGTCGGCCTTGGGTGAAACTGCAAAATTCTTCACGTTTACGGTCCATGAGACCCTCCGGAATGTGATGTTCACGGAAAGCCTCGCTGAACTCAGCCCAAGTAGTGACATGGCCCGCTGGGCGCATAGCTCCATAATTCTCCCACCATAGACTGGCGGGGCCTTCAAGATGATATGCAGCAAAGGTGACCTTGTCAGCCTCCGCTACCAGCGCGGAACGCAGTTTGTGAGCGATACTGCGAAGCCAGTCATCAGCGTCGAGAGGCTCGACGGAGTGGTGGAACGTGGGTGGATGTAATTTGATAAAATCACTGAGTGACACCAAATTAGTCCTCTGATGGTGTGCTGTGTTCTGTTCAATACGCTCCAACAAACGGTTGGTCTCCCGCTTGTTTCTCTCAGCTTCCATCATAACCTCGGCTAGGGAAGGAGGATGAGGCAGATTTGCATCCCTGACTTCACTGCCTTCGGCCTGCTCTTGAGGAGCAGGGTTAGTGCGCGTGTTGACCATCCTAGGTAAACAAGACAATGATTTAGTCAGGATGATAAAATTCCGACATAGGATATAAAATGTAAGGAATAACTCGAAATGCAAGATGATCATCCGTATGACATGGTAAAATACAGAAACTGCTTCTTTATTCCATCGTCATACACACCATACAGGGTTTAGTACAAGACCAAACAAAGTACTATTACGGTGAAAAGAGGATTACATCTCATCGGAGGCATTCCAAGCTCCTATACATTATTTTTCTACACCTCCGGAAAAGTACAAACTAGGTCATATCCCACGAGTCACGCGGGACGATAGATGACACAGCTAGTGCGAACTAGTGATACAACCACTAACTCAGACCGATCCGTAGTAGTCCTCGTAGAAGTCACCTCCATAGCCTGGAAGCTCAACATGATCATCCGGAAACAGACGATCTCGCGGAGCCTGTGGACCATAGGGGCTAGGATGAGGTCTTGGACCAACAGACGGTGGCCTGCGGGGACCGCGAGGTGGGGTGATGCCTCCTACATCACGCCAACCCATCACGTCTGGCAGAGCAGATCTCACAGGATAGAGATCGCGCATATCCGAATATCCAGCTTGCACCGCCGGTGCGAACCGAGTCAAAGTAGCCCAGTGGTCAGCACGGGTATTGAAGAGCTCTAACCTTAAGGCCCGATTTTCACGGTCCTTATCCTCGAGCATCTCAGCAGTGGTGCGAGTCCGTGAATCCTCCTGGGTGGGGTCAGCATATATAGCCTGGAGATACCCTTGTGCTCCCGGAAGTGATCCTGGCATATACCGGAAATCAGAGTCCCGAAACAGACCAGATCTGACTCGCATAATGGTCATCATAGAGTAGGCGGCGTCCTGCACAGCCATCTCAATAGTAACCCCGAGTCCATAGGAGCAGTGAAGAGGCTCGGTGGATCCAGGATAAGATGGAAATATCCTGACAGTGCAGAGATACTGGCTTTGATTGAAGTCCCGAAATTGCTCTTCGACCGTGTACTCAGGATACCAGCGGTATCCAGCCTCAGTCATTACCCTGACCAACTTAGCAGTATGGCCGGGTACATCTAGGCATCGAGTCAGGCGAACCACTTGATTGAGGTCGCGAGTGGCCATCTGAAAGCACAATCATAATGCAAAGGCATTAGAACTTCTAGCAAAATTTCGGCAGCATAACAGCTGTAAATGCTCAAGAAGGATTTGAGACATTTGACAAAGGATTTCGTACACACTCAACATCATCATATCAAAGTTCTGAATCCATTCTAACAACATAATGTGGTAGTAGAACTGAACTAGGCTTGTATCCATCAAACTTATAAGGTACTACTGATTAGTAACACGTGATCCTGATAGAGAGAATAGATCCTAATTCCTTAACCCCCGGTGGAAGAATGGACTGACTCAGATCAGAATGTCATTAGATAAAGGAGTAAAAAGAGCCTTACGTTCCAACCCACAAACAATTCCCCTACATATAACTAAAGAATTTCTAGACTCAACATCGACCAGTTTGGCTTGGAGAACCTACAGGCAGTCCGGCTCTGATGCCAACGCTGTCAGGACCCCGACTCGATGTCACATCGATCTAGCCGGTAACACCTCATATCACTTTGCGGCCTCACGCACGGTATCCCCACGGGTGTCGCCTTACCTTTGCCCGGGACCGTTTGCGCCTTTTGGCTCACGTATATGATAGTGTCGCTAGCATCCATATGATAAGGAGCCCGGGCTGACATGACTAGTCGTAAACCCAAAGTGGCACAGACTTACAGGGACAGGCATCCATGACCCAGCTTCGAACGTGTCGGTCATCAGCAAGTGGGTCCGGGCTGTAGCACTGGGCTAGCAGGACTCCGGTAAACCGGGCTGTAGCGGGCTAACAGGACTCCGGTACTCAATGCGTGACATTTCCCCGAAGGGACAGACACAGGAACGAAGAAGGACACATGCCGGCCAGCCTAAGTGTTCCAGAGCAGTAGCAAGCTACCATGGCTCAGCGGTAACACTAGGAGACATTTCCCGGTAAGAGAGGCTACTAAAGATAAACAACTAGATAGTCAGATCCCACACATACCAAGCATTTCAATCATACACACAATATGCTCGATATGTGCAAATACAACGAAGCATCACAACATGACTCTATGACACAAGTACTTTATTTAAGGCTCAGGGAGCCATACATATCATACACAAAGGTACGGGTCTCACGACCCAACATACAAGTCATACAGTCATACAAACCAGCAGCGGAAGTAACTTGTCTGAGTACAGACAACTAGTAAAATAAAAGAGGCTTGGAAAGCCTCTATACTACGTGGTCCTTCACAAGCTCAGGGTCACCACCTGGGTCTTTAGCCTACTCGGTGATGTCAACGTCTACATAGAACCCATCAGAAGGGGTTGCAGCGTCTTCTGTAAAAAATGTAGATTATAGCAACATGAGTACAAAGGTACTCAGCAAGACTTACATCAGATCCTACATACATGCATATTATCAAGAAGGGTTGGTGGGGTTATTGCAGCAAGCCAGCTTTGACTCTTGGCTAGACTATCCTACGATACTCCAACTTGAAATGGTTTTGCGCACACGAGTCCACTACTCACCACTTCAATACACTACCGAGGATCCACCTCCGTCTTCCTACGGAAGAGCCATCCTCGGCACTCACACTTATCTTGAGGCTTTTAGTAGTTTCCATTTACTTGTCTATGAACTGTATAGGCAACCAAGTAGTCCTTTACCGCGGACGCGGCTATTCGAATAGATCATGTTAACCCTGCAGGGGTGTACTTCTTCATACACGCTCTCACCACTTACCGTCGTTTACACGACATGTACTCGGCAACCTTCAAGCGGAAGCCCAACGTGGGTGTCGGCCACGACCTACCTAATCACCTAAGCCTCCAGTCCAGGTTTACCGCCTATTCAGGTTTCATCCGCAGGGAGTCCGGCCGAGGTTTCCCATACGGCCCCGAACGATGTGAACAGGGTTCCCGAGATACCTAACGGGTATTCGGTACACCCGGCCACGTACCTACCGCATCACAGCCCACCCCTACGGTCAGCGCTGTCCACGGCCTCCAGTAGACTACAAACACCAGAAACTACTTGCAACTCCTGGACGGAGAACTAGGGTGAATAAGAAGCCGAGAGGGTCCATTGGTTTCGGGCCCAATGCATGGTAGTAGCTGATTCTTAAATCACACATACAGATCTCAGTGCTTAAGGTCGGCTTCAATGAAACAACCCACCATGTACTCCTACATGGCCTCCCATCGATACCTTTACCAAATCGTGTTCACCATACCACTCTCATTACTGACATAATCATTTCACTCTAGCCCATCACCCAGATGAACCAGACCTGACACGACTCTAAGCATAGCAGGCATAGCAAGGTAGGAACAACACATACATATGGCTCAAACAACTCCTACACATGCTAGTGGGTTTCATCTAGTTACTGTGGCAATGACAGGTCATGCAGAGGAAATGGGTTCAACTACCGTAGCACACAGCAGTTTGAAACGCGTTGTCTTAATGCAGTAAAAGAGAGCAGGAGCGAGAACATGGGATTGTATCGATATGATCAAATGGTTGGTTGCTTGCCTGATGGTTCGATGCACTGATATGGTTCTTCGTTAGGGTAATCACGGTACTCCTCGGAGGCAGAACCTGTCGCAAAGGACATCGATACACAAGCATCACCAAACAATGTGCAACAATATGATGCATGCATGAAACATGGCAATATGAGTGTGTTGGGCTAATGCAACTAAAACCAGAAGGGTTTGAACAAATTTGAATCAAAGATTCAAATTTCAAACTCAAACATGGCCTCTTTAAGTGCTTTTCCTTGTTCTGCATTTAACATCAATTTAACTTGTTTGATCATGCATGAAAATAGTACAGATGGATAGATTGGATTTTTCTGATCATTTTTCATATATAATTTGTCCAATTTGGAGTTACAGAATAAAAGTTATGAATTTTTGAAGTTTAAATAATATTCTGGAATTTCCTGTGTAAAAATATAATTCCAGTAATTAGATTACTGCGTCAGCACTACGTCATGATGACGTCAGTGGTCAACGGGCTGGTCCAGGTCAAACTGACCAGTGGGTCCCGCATGTCAGTATTCAATTAGTTTAATTAAATTAGATTTAAACTAACTGGATTAATTAGCAGAGGGGGCCCCACATGTCATAGACCCAGGGGGTCAACCGGGGCCCACCCGTGGTCAAAGTCAGAGTCAAACACGCCGGCGTCTAGCCGCCGGCGAGCCCGACGCGGCGGCGAAAGTGCTTTTTGCCATTCCGGCAACCAAATGGACGGCGGAAGGCATCTACGTGTTGCTGAGGTTGAGCCGCGACTATTGGTGGTGGTGGTTGGGCTCGGGGTGGCCGGAGTTGGCGCCGGCGGCGACTTTGGCGGCCGCCGGAGTTCGGTTGAAGACGAACTCGTGGCTAGAGTGTGCGGTGAGGTGCGGGGAGTGCATGGTTAGCCCCAACGCGGCGTGGTGAGTGCGATGGACAAGGCGAGGTGGCCGGAGGAATGGCCGGGAGCACGTCGGCGAAGAGGTCCGCGACGGCGCGTGCGGGTGAGCTTAGTGTGCTCGCTGTGGTGCACGAGAGAGAGAAAGAGAGGAAGGGGAAGTTAGCCCAGCTCACTGCGGTCTTGATGGAAAGGACGGCGTGGTCGGGGACGAGCTGCTGCGGCGGCGACGGCGAAGGGGATCTCCGGCGATGGCGGTTCGGGCGAGGTTGGTGCGGCGGCTTCGGGGCACGCGAGCGCTCGGGGCTCGGCTAGCTCGAAGAAGTAGAGGACGGCGGAGCTTCTGGACACGGTGGCGCGGCGTGGAGACGACGGGGAGCACAGCTACGGCGGCGGTGCGGCGACGGTGGCGTCGGCCATGGCGTGGGAGCGCGAGGGAGAGGAACTGGGGGCGAATGGAGGTGTCCAGGGGGGTCGGGGCGCGACGTGGAGCTCGTCCAGGCCATCAGGGCGGCGAGAGGGGGAAGCAGGGCGGCGTGCAGCTGCGTGGCGAGCTGCGGTGCCGCCGCCGAGCACCTTGGCTGCCTGCCTGGCAAGCCAAGCAGCTCGCTGGAGCGGTGGCCGGGCTGGGCCGGCCAGGTGGGCTGGCTGGTGGGCCTGTGGTGGCGCCAGGTAAGTTTTCCCTTTTCCTTTCTGTTTCTGTTTTTTTTATTACTGCAACTTTGTTGAATTAAATAAAATACTTAGGCAACTCCTAAAATCACCAAATTACTCCTGGTCCATAGTTGGATTATTTCCAACATGGAACATTTTAGTTTGGAGATATTTGAGCATTTAAATATTTTATATAATTTTAAATGCCCAAATTCAAATATTTATGATTTAATTCAAAAACCCTAAGATGGCCTAGGAAAATGTGCACCACTTTTGGCAGAGGTTCTGAACCAAGACAAAAAATGATGGGCATTTTAGAAGGGCATTTCAGGTTCATTGGAAAGTTTTTTTAGTAACCCTAGTTGGTTTCAGAGGGGATTGGGGTTCTGTCATCCCCATTTCAAGTTTCTGATGAAAAAGTAGACATGATGCAACACTCTAATGCATGGCTAACTAGGATGTGACATGCTACCTTTCGGCTTCACCCAGTCTGAGGTACACATCCGGATGATCCGGTAGTAACTGAGGGAGTCCTGGACTAAGGGGTCCTCGGTCATCCGACTTATTGGACATGGGCCGGACTGATGGGATGTGAAGATACAAAGACCGAAGACTCTACCTGTGTCCGGATGGGACTCTCCTTGGCGTGGAAGGCAAGTTTGGCGTCCAAATATGAAGATTCCTTTCTCTGTAACCGACCTTATGTAACCCTAGATCCCTCCGGTGTTTATATAAACCGGAGGGCTAGGTCCGTAGACATATCTCTTCATAATCATAGTCAGACAGGCTAGACATTTAGGGTTTAGCCATTACGATCTCGTGGTAGATCAACTCTTGTAATACTCATATTCATCAAGATCAATCAAGCAGGAAGTAGGGTATTACCTCCATAGAGAGGGCCCGAACCTGGGTAAACATTGTGTCCCCTGTCTCCTGTTACCATCGACCTTAGACGCACAGTTTGGGACCCCGACCCAAGATCCGCCAGTTTTGACACCGACATTAATTGGTGCTTTCATTGAGAGTTCCACTGTGATGTCGAAAGATAGGATCGATGGCTCACCTTGTTCTCAAGGACAATGTCACCTCCCGAGGAGCACTGGCCCCAGGCCAAACCCTCCGGCTGGGCGGCTTCATCATGACTGCCCGTTTGGCAGTTAAGCCTATGATGACTTCTCGGGTCATCGAAAATCCCCTCCATGTTGACTCCAAATACTCCAAGCAGATGGATCCAGTGGAGCTATCATCTTTAAACGAGCTCCTATATCGCATCGCCGCCCAGGGGGTCGCCACAGACTATGATCGGATTGGGCTTAAACCTGACCAGAGAGAAATTAAAACTCCGCTGATCACCCATCAAATAGCGGTAGTAGAGGAGAAAGACGACAACTCTTCCTCTATATTGAGGATGAACTATGTTCGGATCTCCAAGCTTGAAGAGCTCGACATCTACCTGCAGAAAGACATGCCTTGTCCTCCGAACATAGAATCAGACGACAATCCCAAAAAATTAGTTGACATCCAGGAGCCCGACTACTAAGTTCGGATGTTCTTCAAACTCCGGATCCTAAATTGGGTCAGGGTTTGGATTTCAAACGACCCACCCACCCAGATATAAGCGCTCTCATGGGCATACGACAGCAGTCTCAGGAAACGGTCCACCACTTCTGGGCCAGATTCCTCCTTGTCAAAGATAAGATTGAAGATTGCCGCGACGAAGACGCGATCTCAGCGTTCCGCAACAATTGCACAGATGAAGGAATCCTCAACGCCATCAACCGTCATCGCATATCACACTTCACAGACTTGGCAACCAGAGTATACAAGTACTACGCAGTGGAAAGCGCCTGGAAAACTCAGGCAGCTCACTGGGAACCGCCGGTTTCCACCCAACCCCTCGTTTAGGTGAAAAGGACGCACCCTCGTGGCACGCCCGGCCCAATGGTAAAGAAATATAAGCCTATTACGGGACACAGAACCGTTCTGGAGGGATGGCTCGATGGACCGTGCAAGTTACACGCAACATCGGATACTATATAAACCCATAGCCTTAGAGCATGTTGGATACTTCGGCAGGTGACCAAGAGCGGCGAGGATATCCTCACCAAAAACAACCCAGAGTAATATCCCCCAAAAGACAACGACCTCAGAGTATTGATGGTCTTCGAGACTTTCACTTCAAACAGTAAGCACAAAAGGGCACTCCGCGACCTCGCCAAAGTCTGCCAAATCACAACAACAAACCCTTGGAATGACACGACCATCACTTTCAATGCCAATGACGAACCAAAATTCAGGATAGTCCGGGCACCAGCCGCCTTGGTCCTCAGCCCGATCGTGGACGGCTTCCGGCTCACCAAGGTTCTCATGAATGGTGGTAGCGGACTAAACCTCATTTACGAGGATACACTCAGTAAAATGGAAATAGACAGGAGCCGCATCGAGCAAAGTAGCACGACCTTCCAAGGAATTATTCCTAGTCGGGAGGCGCGATGCGTGGGAAAAATCATGCTCGAAGTGGTATTCGGCACACCGGAGAACTATCGGACCGAATAATTAACCTTCCAAGTGGCCCCTTTCAACAGTGGATATCACGCCCTATTGGAGCGAGATGCATTTACACGCTTCAAAGATATACCTCACTTCGGGTATATGAAGCTCAAGATGCCCGGGGCCAACGGCATAATCACTCTTGCTGGTGATCCGGACATAGCACTCCACGCCAAAAATAAAACCGCATCCCTGGCCCTTGAGGCATTATCTGAAACCCTAGCGGTCGAAGAATTAACCACATTACGCTCCATGGTGGATAGGGACGATGTAATCCTGGACAAACGACCCAAATCCACCTCCTTCAAACCAGCAGAAGAAAGAGTCAAATCCCAAGTCCATCCAACGGACCCCAAGAAGACAGCATCTATCGGGGCATAACTACACCCAACGATACATACCGCGCTACGAGAGTTTCTGCACGAGAACTGGGATATATTCGCCTGGCACCCCTCGGATATGCCAGGAATCCCACGCAGATTTGTCGAACACAGCCTCAATATATTGAAGGGATATAAACCGGTCAAGCAAACACTACGACGCTTTTCCTAACCCAAACATCAAGCTATGGGGGAGGAGCTAGCCAAGCTAATCGAGGCCGGATCCATTAGAAGAATAAAACACCCGGGCTGACTAGCAAACTTGGTGATGGTGCCAAAGAAGGATAAATCCTGGTGCATGTGCGTCGATTTCAAAGACCTCAATAAGGTCTGCCCTAAGGATCCCTTCCCCCTCCCCCGCATCGACCAGATCATTGATGCCACCGCAGGACACGACTCATTGTGCTTCCTCGATGCATATTCCGGATACCATAAAATCAAAATGAAGGAGTCCGATCAAGCCACAACGCCATTCATTACCCCATATGGGCCATTCTGCTTCAACACCATGCCCTTTGGGCTCAAAAATGCCAGGGCCACCTACCAACGCATGATTCAAACATGCCTGGAGAAACAGATCGACAAGACAGTTGAAGCATACATGGACGATGTAGTCATTAAAACTAGGCACGTCGATTCACTAATAGACGATTTACGTCTCACATTCGACAACCTCCGTGCATATGACATCAAGCTCAATCCGGAAAAGTGTGTTTTCAGCGTCCCTGCTGGAAAGCTGCTGGGCTTCATCGTTTCCAATAGAGGAATTGAAGCAAATCCAACCAAAATCCGAGCCTTTTCACAATTGGCTACGCCAACGGACCTTAAACAGGTCCAAAAACTCGTAGGATGCATGGCAGCTCTCAGCCGCTTTAACTCCAGATTGGGAGAAAATGCATTGCCACTGTATCGCCTCCTCCGGCGCACCGATCACTTCAAGTGGATGGATGCGGCAACAACCAGACTAGAAGAAATAAAAACCCTTCTTGAGAGCAACCCAATCCTGGCCGCGCCGAACGTCGGCGAACCCATGTTATTATACATATCGGCCACACCAGGTGGTGAGCGTCGTGCTCGTTGTTGAGCGAGAGCAGGACGGACACAAATTCCCGCTTCAGAAGCCGGTATACTACGTATCCACTATCCTCACACCATGCAAATCCCGATACCCTCATTACCAAAAGATAGCATACGCAGTCTTCATGTCATCCCGGAAGCTACGACACTACTTCCAAGAATGTTCTATCACGGTGGCTTCCGAAGTACCACTCAATGAGATAATAAACAACCGCGATGCTACGGGAAGGATAGCCAAATGGGCCATTGAGCTCCTTCCATTCGACATAACATACAAACCGTGTCGAGCCATCAAATCCCAAGTACTGGTGGACTTCGTCGCCGAATGGACAGAGGCCGAACTCCCTAAAGAGTACGACACATATTCCAACTGGGTTATGTATTTCAATGGTTCCAAAATGCTGGCAGGATTAGGAGCAGGCGTCGTTTTAACGTCCCCCACTAGAGACGTAATCCAGTACGTGCTACAAATATTATACACAGACTCCAATAACACAGCCGAATACGAGGCCTTACTGCATGGTCTCGGATGGCTGTCTCCATGGGAATACAATGCCTGGAAGTGCGCGGGGACTCAAACCTCGCAATATCAAATAAATGGAGATTTTGGTGCCAAAGATCCGAAGATGGCGGCTAATCACAATGCCATCCTAAAAATGTCGGCTCGGTTCGAGGGGCTCGAGTTTCATCATGTGGCTCGAGAAAGTAATCAAGCGGCGGACGTCCTTGCTCACAACAGCGCTAAGAGCGACCCCGTCCCACCTAACATCTTTCTAGAAAGGCTTTTTAAGCCGTCCGTGGTGTGGCAAGGGGAGAGCGGCAACACCAATCCGGATCCAAACACAACTCCAAATTCCAAACACAACGATATCATCGGGGGCTCAGCCACCGAAATAACACCGTCGGCCCATTTCATCATGGCAGTCATTGCCCCATGGACTGAACCCTTCTTGGCCTACCTTAACAGGAGAGAACTCCTAGAGGATCAGAATGAGGCTCGCCGCATTGTTCAGCATTCGAAGGCCTACAAGGTTCACGACGGAGAGCTCTACAAGAAAAGTGCTAGCGGAGTACTTGAAAGATGTATCTCTGAGGAAGAGGGGCGGCAGCTCTTGGCTGAAATTCATGCCGGTCTCGGCGGTCACCACGCCGCAGCTTGGGCCCTTATTAGCAAGGCCTTCCATACAGGTTTTTACTGGCCGACGGCCCGAGCAGATGCACAGGACCTTGTCCAACGTTGCGTCGGATGCCAGCTCTTCGCCAACCAAACCCATATGCCCCTCACCGCTCTACAAACGATCCCCATCACTTGGCCTTTCGCGGTCTGGGGGCTCGATATGGTCGGACCCCTTAAAGAAGGAAGCCATAAGAGAAAGTATCTGCTGGTCATGGTGGATAAATTCATTAAGTGGATAGAAGCCAAACCAGTTAAAACGGCCGAGGCGGGGCCAGTGATAGAATTCATATCCGGCATGGTGCACCATTATGGTGTTCCACACAGCATCATCACCGATAACGGCTCGAATTTCACAGCCGATGAGGTGAAAACTTGGTGTGCTAATCTGGGCATTAAGCTCGATTACGCCTCTGTCTATCACCCGCAAACAAACGGTCAAGTCGAACAGGCCAATGGTCTTATTATGAGCGGCATCATACCCAGACTAGTGCGGTCTTTGAGAGAATTAGACAAGCACTGGGTTGAGGAGCTTGAATCCGTACTCTGGGGGCTGCGGACCACGCCCAACCGCACTACTGGATATACACCTTTCTTCATGGTGTACGGCACGGAGGTTGTGTTGCCCTGCGATATTATTCATGACTCACCTCGAGTGCGCATGTACGAAGAGAGAGAGGCTGAGCTTGACCGGCAGGACAGCCTAGATGCCCTGGAGGAAGAGCGCGATGTTGCAAAAGCCCGTTCCGCATTTTATCAACAACAGGCCCGCAGATATCAAAGCAGAGAAGTACGGGCCAAGACTTATAATGTTGGCGAACTCGTTCTACGCTTGCCGGAGAAGAAAAATGACAAACTCAAGCCCAAGTGGGAAGGTCCCTTCATCATTGACGAAGTTCTCACTGGAGGAGCATACCGCCTACATGCTGCATCAGACAATCGCCTAAAGCCGAACCCCTGGAACGTGGCCAGACTCCAAAGATTCTATGCATAGCGCCGAACTATTTGTTCGTCTCCTTCTCCTTGTTGTTTCCTTTATTTTTTTTCCTCTCTTTTCGTTCTTCCTTTTTTCTAAGCCTTAAAGATTTCGCACTCCTAAACCATGTACCTGTGATGTACAGATCCTCGAACATGTACGTCCCTTATACCTGGGGGCTTCCCGGACAGAAGCTTATTCTACCTTTCCGAGCATCAAGCTCATCACATATGTGTTTTTCCCGTATGTACCTTTTCTTCGCCATTATATGCATCGATATGACTTAAGTTTTGGCCAAGCTGGGTTGCCTGGCTCCTGTGCTTATGCCCTACGTTCCCGTTAGTTCGGTTAGGGCATAAAGGGAGCACCTCTGCGGTTGTTACTGCCGGGCCATCCGGATGTGTACGTCAGACTGGGTGAAGCGGAAAGCTAGCGTTCTTAAGGGAATATTCGGTCGATGGATTAAAGATGTTTTTGCATTAACCCCATGGTGAACCCCAAGATGTTACATATACTGTGATTTTTTCCAATCACAGTTCGGACATGCATTTTAATGCATGCACACCCAGGGAAAGGAACCCTTAACGGAACTATTCTCTCTGGAAGATGTTTCTTACAATCATAATGTAATATAACATAACTAGTCGGATACAACATGTCTGTTCAAGAAACTATGACCCCTACGCCTGGTTTCCACGCATACCCCGGTCTATTTTACCGCTCAGGTATTCGGAAACACTCCGCACCTTCCGGTCCAGAGGTCGAAGCGAAAAGGTCTGCCATGACATTCGTTTCACAATTCAGCTAGAGTTACATATGTCAAGGAAAGTACATAGTCACTTGGACTCAAAAAATTCCTCCTCTATACCATCCAGCAGGCTGTCTAACTTACAATCCTACTGGGAATACTTGGCGGCTACTTCTACTTGGTCATATTCCAAATTAATAGGAACTTCTTTTCCATCTGACCGTAGAGGTCTGACCCGGACCATATGATTCAGATCAAGCTTGGTATATCGTGTTTTCACGATGGCCCAGGCTTCTTGTGCACCTTCCCAGCAGGCCGATATCTTCCACAATCGAAAGCAACACTGCGCTCCCTTAAATAGCAGTATAACCTCCTCCATCTTTCCTGGAGGGGAGGAGGATGGCCATAAGGCCTTGGCAACACTTCACATCGCCTGCCGAGCCTGCTCATGCACTTGCGACAGCTCTTGTAGCAGATCGCTCGAGAATCCGGACATCTCCTCTTCGGGACGACCGGTCAGCATACCTGCAGACATAACTCTATCGGTCCCCTCTATCTCTGAATTATTCGAAGGTAAGTTCGACCACATACTAAATATGCCACCTCGCAGCCTTTTATTCTCCTTTATGGAATCAGCCAGCTGGGCCCGTACATCTTTCAGTTCCTCGCCCAATTGGGTATTGGAATCCTGGAGCTTGTTTTTCTCCTCCACGACTCATGTTAGCACACGCTCGCCTGCGGCTAGTAGTTTTTTGGCTTCTCGTTCTCCGCCTTGAGCGGCTTTCAGTTGCTCTTGCAGTTGCTCTAATGATCCTATTAAGAGGCAAGCAACCGTGTTAGCATTATTGGTATACCATTATGTTTTCTCGATGGAGGGGAACATTACCAGGAGACACCTTCTTGGATTTCTCCAGTTCGGCATTGGCAGTAATTAGCTGGGTCCGATACTTTTCTAGTTCCTGAGATAACAGGTTGTTCTTCTCCGTAAGTGCCTGATTATACAATGATCCTTAAATCAGTTGTATCAACTGCTTTATGTCTCGGGGGCTACTGGTGTATGATTATTAAATCTACACTTACCCGCATATCTTTCAAATGATGGTATGTGGCTCTGGCAAGCCCATCCCGAGCAGCTCGGATGTACGCAGCGGCCGAGCTCAAGGCATCAAATGCCTCCTTTGAAAAGACGGGGTCACGAAGAGCGGCCCTCTGACAATGATGATTCATGGCGCTCTCCACTTCAGAGTTTGTGACGGACATATCGTCTGAATCCTCTGTGGAAGGACAATTCGGCGCCACTCCCATGTCACCCCCGTCCTTAGCGCAGGGTTTGGAACCTGACTAGTGGATGCACGTCCGGCCGGATCCCCGGACACAGTCCGGCGGATACTTTTCCTGATAGAATGCGGCGAATGGCGTCATGATTTGATGTGGTGATCAGAAGATGTATTCTTTAAAAGAAAGCCTTACCTCTTTGATGAGGGTTCTGCCGTGTTATCATTTGCCTTCCTCTTCGAAGATATGCTCGGCGCGGGCACCGTTCTCCTTGGAGACGCTTCTGGTGCACATTGTGGCGTCAAGCGCCTCCCCTTTGGAACATGAAATAGTGTGGTGGGTGAGGCATAGTAAGGAAACTCTTTCGAAGAAGGTGTCTTTTAAATTACTCACATGCGAAGCAGGGAGGAGACCGGGGTAATCGGCGATGATGGGTACTTCCGTGCCATCGTAACTCATCTGAAAGAATACTCCATCCTCGAGCTCCACAAATATGTCTGGATCTTCTTCGAATCCGGGGTCAGGGTCCCGGTTGTGACCCTCTGGCTGGGGAGCGGGGCTATGGACCCCCTCGATAGCCTTCCACCATTCCTATAGCGAGTGGATAGGTTACTGTCCATTGAAAATGATTCAGGGAGAGGAGTAAAATGGTGGGATTGGAGCTTACCCAGCTAGGAGGATTATACATGGAAAATCCATCTCGACATTCGAGATGAGTGAACTCCTCCTTCTCCCCTTTGTACAATTCAGCCAATATTTTGACCAAAGCGGCGGGGGTTTTCGAACCCTTCAGACCGCAGCGTGAGGCGTCATCTTCCCCATTATAGTGCCACATAGGAAGCACTCTGTATTGGAGTGGTTGGACCCCCCACACTATGGAGATCACCATTACCTCGATTATTGACAATCCGGACTGGGGAGCATCTTAATCTCGCCCATCAACTGACTGACTTCTGTGCTATCCTCCTCCTCGAGGCTCCAAGGACGCCAGCTATGGCGTTTCTTCAACGGAGCGCTTGAAAAATCGGGGAGGCCCATTTGGACTGGGTCAGGAAGAGCGACGTCGTCAATATAGAACCATTCGGAAGGCCACTCTTCGGAAGCCTTCTTCGGTGTGCCGGACAGATATCCGGTCCCGGTGATACGCCACACTTCGGCTCCTCCCACATGGAATACTGACCCCCTTGGTTACGAGGGACGAGGCAGAACAGTTTTCTCCATAATTCAAAATGGGCCTCGCAGCCTAGGAATAGCTCGCATAGAGCAACATAACCTACGATGTGCAGGATGGAGGCGGGAGTGAAACTGTGCAGTTGGAGGCCATAATACTCCAGAAGTCCTTGGAGGAAGGGATGGATTGGAAATCCAACACCTCTTAGCAAGAAGGGAACGGAGCATACTCGTTCCCCCTGAACGGATTGGGGAAGTTGTCCGCCTGAACCCCGCCATTGAAGGACGTCATCCCTGCTCGTACAGGGACTAGATCCACGGGAGGAAGAAAGCCCTGTTTTTGCAGCTTCGACAGCTGACTATGGGATAATGAGCATCTCTCCCAATCACCCTTTTCGGAGCCATGGGGACGAGAGGAAGAGCTGGGAGCGTTAGCCATGTTGGGGTGGTTCTGCTTAGCAAGCTCTGAGGATTTTTCCGCGGGGTGTGGAATGGATCTGAGATCTATTCTCTTTAAATAGGCACCTCTCTTGTACGGTTAGGGTAGTATGTGCAAAAATACCCCGACCTCTCATATTCACTTGCCACGTGGAAGCTAAAGTCAGGAAGGCGTGGAAGCCAAGGGGTACGACATTAAATGGAAAGTCGAATACATCACTTTGAACTCATTGAAGGAGGAACCCGCCTTGCAATGCCGAAGACTATCTGCGCACCAGAAAACTTGTCATTGAAGTTTGGTTTGGAGGCTACTCAGGGAGTCCTGGACAAAGGGGTCTTCAGGCGTCCGACCTATTGGACATGGGCCGGACTGATGGGCTGTGAAGATAAAAAGACCAAAGACTCTACCCGTGTTCAGATGGGACTCTCCTTGGTGTGGAAGGAAGCTTGGCATCCAAATATGAAGATTCCTTTCTCTGTAACCGACCTTATGTAACCCTAGATCCCTCCGGTGTCTATATGAACTGGAGGGCTAGGTTCGTAGACATATCTCTTCATAATCATAGTCAGACAGGCTAGACTTTTAGGGTTTAGCCATTACGATCTCTTGGTAGATCAACTCTTGTAATACTCATATTCATCAAGATCAATCAAGCAGGAAGTAGGGTATTACCTCCATAGAGAGGGACCGAACCTAGGTAAACATTGTGTCCCCTGTCTCCTGTTACCATCGACCTTAGACGCACAATTCGGGACCCCCTACCCGAGATCCGCCGGTTTTGACACCGACAGTAACAATCGCAGAGGTGCTCCCTTTATGCCCTAGCCGAACAAACGGGAACGTAGGGCATAAGCACAGGAGCCAGACAACCCAACTTGGCCAAAACTTAAGTCATAACGATGCATATAATGGCGAAGAAAAGGTACATATGGGGAAAAACACATATGTGGTGAGCTTGATGCCCAGAGAATAATAATAAGATTCTGTACAAGAAGCCCCCAGGTATTATGGGCATACATATTTAAAGATGTGTACGTCGTAGGTGCGTGGTTTAGCCGCACGAAAGCTTTAAAGCTAAAAACGAAAAGAGAGGAAAATGTAAAGGAAACAAAAGGGAGAAGGAGACGAACAAAGAGTAAGGCGGTAGGCGTAGAATCTTCGGAGTCTGGCCGTGTTCCATGGGTTCGGCTCTAGGCGATTGTCTGATGCATCACGTAGGCGGTACACTCCTCTAGTGAGAACTTCGTCAATGATGAAGGGACCCTCCCACTTGGGCTTGAGTTTGTCCTTTTTCTTCTCTGGCAAGCGTAGAATGAGTTCGCCAACATTATAAGTCTTGGCCCGCACTCCTCTGCTTTGATATCTGCGAGCCTGCTGTTGATAAAATGAGGAAAGGGCTTTTGCGACATCGCGCTCCTCCTCCAGGGCATCTAAGTTGTCCTGCCAATCAAGCTCGGCCTCTCTCTCTTCATACATGCGCACTCGAGGTGAGTCATGAATAATTTCGCAGGGTAGCACAGCCTCTACGTCGTACACCATGAAGAAGGGTGTATATCCGGTAGTGCGATTGGGCGTGGTCCCCAACCCCTAGAGTACGGAGTTGAGCTCCTCAACCCAATGCTTGTCTAATTCTTTCGAAGACCGCACTAGTCTAGGCTTGATGCTGCTCATAATAAGACCATTGGCTCGTTCGACTTGACCATTTTTTTGCGGGAGATAGACGGAGGCGTAATCGAGCTTAATGCCCAGATTAGCACACCTCGTTTTCACCTCATCAGCTGTGAAATTGGAGCCGTTATTTGTGATGATGCTGTGTGGGAAACCATAACGGTGCACGACACCAGATATGAAGTCTATCACTGGCCTGGCTTCGGCCGTTTTAACTGGTTTGGCCTCTATCCATTTAGTGAACTTGTCTACCATGACCAGCTGATATTTTTCTTATGGCTTCCTCCTTTAAGGGGTCCGACCATATCAAGCCCCCAGACTGCAAAAGGCCAAGTGATGGGGATTGTTTGTAGAGCTGGCATATGGCTTTGGTTGGCGAAAAGCTGGCATCCGACGCAATGTTGGACAAGGTCCTGTGCGTCTACTCGGGCCGTCGGCCAATAGAAACCTGTACGGAAGGCCTTAGTTACAAGGTCCCAAGCCGCGGAGTGGTGACCACCGAGGCCGGCATGAATTTAAGCTAAGAGTTGTCGTCCCTCTTCTTCGGAGATACATCTTTGAAGTACTCTGGTAGCGCTCTTGTTGTAGAGCTCTCCGTCATGGACCTTGTAGGCCTTCGAACACCGGACAATGTGGCGAGCCTCATTCTGGTAGTCAGGGAGCTCTCGCCTATTAAGGTAGGCCAAGAAGGGTTCGGTCCATGGGCAATTATTGCCATGATAAGATGGGTCAATGGTGTTAGTTCTGTGGTTGAGCCCCCAATGATATTGGTATTGTGTTCGGAATCTGGGGGTATAATCGGATCTAGACTGGTGTTGCCACTCTCCCCTTGCCACACCATGGATGGCTTGAATAGCCTTTTCACGAATATGTTAGGCGGGACGGGGTCGCGCTTAGCACCGATATGAGCGAGGACATCCGCCGCGTGATTACTATCTCGAGCCACATGATGAAACTCGAGCCCCTCAAATCGAGTTGACATTTTGAGAATGACGTTACGATAGGCCGCCATCTTTGGATCTTTGGCGTCGAAGTCTCCATTTATTTGGGATATTGTGAGGTTTGAATCCCCGTGCACCTCCAGGAGTTGAATGCCCATGGAGACAGCCATCCGAAGACCATGCAATAAGGCCTCGTATTCAGCTGCATTGTTGGAATCTGTGTATAATATTTGGAGTACGTACTGGACTATGTCTCCGGTGGGGGACGTTAAGACAACGCCCGCTCCTAAGCCCGCCAGCATTTTGGAACCATTGAAATGCTTTACCCAATTGGAGTATGTGTCATACTCTTTAGGGAGTTCGGCCTCTATCCATTCGGCGACGAAGTCGGCCAGTACTTGGAATTTAATGGCCCGGCACGGTTTGTATGTTATGTCGAATGGAAGGAGATCAATGGCCCACTTGGCAATCCGGACTGTGGCATCGCAATTGTTTATTATGTCATTGAGTGGTAATTCGAAAGCCACTGTGATTGAGCACTCTTGAAAGTAGTGTCGTAGCTTCCGGGATGCCATGAAGACCGCGTATGCTATCTTTTGATAATGAGGGTACCGGGATTTGCATGGTGTGAGGACAGTGGATACATAGTATACTGGCTTCTAAAGTGGAAATTTGTGTCCGTCCTCCTCTTGCTCGATGACGAGCACCGGGCTCACCACTTGGTGCATTGCCGATATGTATAATAGCATGGGTTCGCCGACGTTCGGTGTGGCCAACATTGGGTTGCTTGCTAAAAGAACCTTTATTTCTTCCAGTCCGGCCGTTGCCGCATCCGTCCACTCGAAGTAGTTGGTGCGTCGGAGAAGGCGATAGAGTGGCAGTGCTTTTTCTCCTAATCTGGAGATAAAACGTCTTAAAGCTACCACACATTCAGCTAGTTTTTGGACCTGTTTAAGGTCTATTGGCGTAGCCAATTGTGACAAAGCTCGGATTTTGGCTGGGTTTGCTTCAATTCCTCTATTGGAAACGATGAAGCCCAGTAGTTTTCCAGTGGGAACGCCGAAAACACACTTTTCCGGATTGAGCTTGATGTCATATGTACGGAGGTTGTCAAATGTGAGACGCGGATCGTCTATCAATGACTCGACGTGCCTAGTTTTGATGACGATGTCATCCACATATGCTTTAACTGTCTTGCTGATCTGTTTCTCCGGGCATGTTTGAATCATGCGTTGGTAGGTGGCCCCGGCGTTTTGAGCCCAAAGGGCATAGTGTTGAAGCAGAATGGCCCGTATGGGGTAATCAATGTTGTTGCGGCTTGGTCAGACTCCTTCATTTTGATTTGATGGTATCCAGAGTATGCATCGAGGAAACATAGTGAGTCGTGTCCTGCGGTAGGATCTATAATCTGGTCGATGGGAGGGAGGGGGAAGGGATCCTTAGGGCAGGCCTTGTTGAGGTCCTTGAAATCGACGCATAGGCGCCAGGATTTATCCTTTTTTGGAACCATCGCCAGGTTTGCTAGCTAGTCCAGATGTTTAATTTCTCTAATAAATCCAGCCTTGATTAACTTGGCTAGCTCCTCCCCCATAGCTTGTCGTTTGGGTTTGGAAAAGCGCCGCAGTGTTTGCTTGACCGGTTTATATCCCTTTAGTATGTTGAGACTGTGTTCGGCCACCCTGCGTGGGATTCCTGGCATGTCAGAAGGGTGCCAGGCGAATATGTCCCAGTTCTCGCGTAGGAACTCTCATAGCGCGGCGTCAACCATTGGGTCAAGCTGAGCCCCGATGGATGCTGTCTTCTTGGGGTCTGTCGGGTGGACTTGAAATTTGACTATTTCGTCTTCTGGTTTAAAGGAGGTGGATTTGGGTCGCTTGTCCAGGATTACGTCATCCCTATCCACAGTGGAGCACAACATGCTTAACTCTTCGGTCGCGAGGGCTTCGGAATGTTCCTCGAGGGCCAGGGATGCAGTTTTGTTTTCAGTGTGGAGTGCTATGTCCGGATCATTGGTAAGAGTGATGATTCCGTTGGGCCCAGGCATCTTAAGCTTCTTATACCCGTAATGAGGTATAGCTTGGAAGCGTGTCAATGCATCTCGCCCCAATAGGGCGTGATATCCACTGTTGAAAGGGGCCACTTGGAAGGTTATCTCTTCGGATTGATAATTCTCTGGCGTGCCGAATACCACGTCAAGTGTGATTTTCCCGCACACCACGCCTCCTGACTGGGAATAATTCCTCGGAAGGTCGTGCTGGTTTGCTCAATGCGGCTCCTGTCTATTTCCATTTTGTTGAGTGTATCCTCGTAGATGAGGTTTAGTCTGCTGCCGTCGTCCATGAGTGCTTTGGTGAGTCAAAAACCGTCCACAATTGGATTGAGGACCAAGGCGGCCGGTGCCCGGACTGTCCGGAATCTTGGTTCGTCACTACTATTGAAAGTTATGGCCGTGTCGTTGCAAGGGTTTGTTGCGGTAACTTGGCAGACTTCGGCGAGGTCGTGGGGGGCCCTTTTGCCTGATTGTTTGAAGCGAAAGTCTCAAAGACCATCAATATGCTGAGGTCGTTGTCTTCCGGGGGGTGTTGCTCTGGGATATTTTTGGTGAGGATATCCTCGTTGCTCTTTGACACTTGCCGGAGTATCCAACATGCTCTAAGGTTGTGGGTTGGTATGGTATCCGGTGTTGTGTGTATTTTGCATGGCCTATCGAGCCATCCCTCCAGAACGGTTTTGCGCCCCGTAATGGGCTTAGATTTCCTTACTATTGGTTCGGGTACCCTACGAGGATGCATCCTTTTTGCCCGGACGAAGGGGTGAGTAGAAACCGGTGGTTTCCAGTGAGTTGCCTGAGTTTTCCAGGCGCTTTCCATTGCGCAGTACTACTGTACAATAATTGCCAAGTGAGCGAAATGTAATACACGATGGTGGTTGATGGCGTTGAGGATTCCTACGTCCTTGCAATTATTGCAGAATGCTGAGATCGCTTCTTCATCGCGGCAATCTTTAATCTTGTCTTTGACAAGGAGGAATCTAGCCCAAAAGTGATGGACTGCTTCCTAAGACTGTTGTTGTATGTACATGAGATCGCGTATGTCTGGGTGGGTGGGTGGCTTTAAATCCGAACCCCAACCCAATTTGGGATCTGGAGTTTGAGAAACCTCCGAGCTTAATGGTTCGGGCTCTAGGATATCAACTGATTTTTTGGCCCATCATCTGATTATAGGTTCGGAGGACAGGGTGCGTCATTCTGTGGATAGGTATCTGGCTCTTCGAGCTCGGAAATCCGAACATAGTTCATCCTTAATATAGGGGAAGAGTTGTTTTCTTGCTCCTCTACTACCGCTATCTGATGGGTGATCGGCGGAGATTTGATTTCTCTCAGATCGGGTTTAAGCCCAATCTGATCGTAGTCTATAGCAACCCCCAAGGTGGAGATGCGATCTAGGAGTTCGTTTAAAGAAAACAACTCCATCGGATCCATCCGTTTGGAGTATTCGAAGTCAACACGGAGGTGATTTTCAATGACCCAAGAAGTCATCGTCGGCTCGACGGTCGTACGGGCGGTCATGGTGAAGCCGCCCAACAGGAGGTTTTGGCCTGAGGCCAGGGCTCCTCCGAAGGTGATGCTATCCTTGATAACAAGGCGAGCCATCAATCTTGTCTTCGACGTCACAGTGGAACTCTCAATGAAAGCACCAATGTCGGTGTCAAAATCGGCGGATCTCGGGTAGGGGGTCCCGAACTGTGCGTCTAAGGTCGATGGTAGCAGGAGACAGGGAGCACGATGTTTACCCAGGTTCGGGCCCTCTCTATGGAGGTAATACCCTACTTCCTACTTGATTGATCTTGATGAATACGAGTATTACAAGAGTTGATCTACCACGAGATCATAATGGCTAAAACCCTAGAGGTCTAGCCTATATGATTATGATTATTCCCATGGACTAAACCCTCTGGTTTATATAGACACCGAAGGGGGCTAGGGTTGTACAAAGTCAGTTACAGAGAAAGGAATCTTCATATCCGAACGCCAAGCTTTCCATCCACGCCAAGGAGAGTCCCATCCGGACACAGGTGAGAGAATCTTCGTTCTTGTATCTTCATAGCCCATCAGTCCAGCCCATGTCCAATAGGCTGGACGCTCGAGGACCCCTTAGTCCAGGACTCCCTCAGTCGATCCATTACGTTGATGTCTTCACTTCTCTGCTTCAGGTCATCACAATGAAGCCGGCATCCTTTCTTCAGGATCTCCATCGTACTTACGACAGGATATTGGGAAAAAAACTCGGGAAGGATGGAGCTCAACATCTGTTAGTTACATGGGGGTATCTCAGTGAACGAGGCATATAGGCATCTCTCGAGTTGAAATTTAAGAAAGACATCAAGAGCAAAGTATCAAGGTGCAATAAGAAGTTTCAAGTGGATAGGCAATCATTCGTTGCCTGAAACGGAGTGTGAAAGGGGTCCAGAGCAAAGGGAATAAGTATTCTGTCTGATACCAGAATTGATGATCTCTCAGAAGGTGGCTCATCAATTACGTACGAGGCCAAGTGTGAGAAATAACTTAGGAAATAGGGGTGTATAAAGAGAGTCAGGTTTCAATCTTGTGGAACTATGTGTTATGGGCCCACCATGTGGGTTAAAAGAAGGAAGGGCGTTGACATATTTGTAACACCCTCGATGCGGCTATATCTCCCACGTGTCGGAGCACGACTTAGAGGCATAACCGCATTGAAGGCAATGTCGCAAGAGGGGTAATCTTTACACATCCCCTGTACTGAATAAGGAAAAGAGGTACATAATTGGCTTACAATCGCCACGTCACACAATAGCATAAATATAACATTACAATCATCCAGATACAATCAAGGTCCGACTAGGGAACCAAAATGAAGACGACCCCAAATGCAACAATGTCCCCGATCGCCCCAACTGGGCTCCACTACTGATCGTCTAGAAAGGAAACGTAGTAACGTCGTGAGTCATCATCGAACTCTCACTTGAGATCAGTCGCCTCTCCTGGAATGGTATCATCGGTCCCTGCATCTGGTTTTGAAGTAATCTGTGAATCACGGGGACTCAGCAATCTCACACCCTCGCAATCAAGACTACTTAAGATTATCGGTGAGGTAAAAGGTATGAGGTGGAGCTGCAGCAAGCACTAGCATATATGGTGGCTAACTTACGCAAAAGAGAGCGAGAAGAGAAGGCAAGGCACGTTCGAGAAACTATGATCAAGAAGTGATCTGTAACGCCCCGAGACCGATGTGCCAGGTGTCCTCCAGTTATTCGCTATTGTTGCCTTGTTATGTGCTTGTGTGTCATGCATTGCATATCCTGTCATGATGTGCATTTCATTTGCATACATGTTCGTCTCATGCATCCGAGCATTTTCCCCGTTGTTCGTTCTGCAATCCGGCGCTCCTATGTCACCCGGTGTCCCTTTCTACCTCTTTTCATGTGCGGGTGTTAAACGTTCTCGGATTGGACCGAGACTTGTCATGCGGCTTTGGTTTACTACCGGTAGACCGCCTGTCAAGTTTCGTACCATTTGGACTTCGTTTGATACTCCAACGGTTAACCGAGGGACCGATAAGGCCTCGTGTGCATTGCATCCCAACACCCCTCCAAAGTGGCCCAAACCCCACCTAAACCCCCTCCATCATCTCGGTCATTCGATCACGATCGCGTGGCCGAAAACCGCACCTCATTTGGACTCTTCTAGCTCCCTCTACCTCTATAAATAGTCCCCTCCATTTCAATCCCGGGTACATTTTGCCCTAACCCTAGATCCCTTCGTCCTCGTGCCACCGGACAAATATCCCCACGCCGGACAATGTCCGTGCCGCCGCGCCAGACGAATCAGGTGCCGCCACCTCACCACCGCCGCACTCTCTCTCCTCCGCGCGCCGCCGAGGCCCGCCATGGCCCAGATCTCGCCTGTGGGGCCCGGATCCCGCGCGCCGCCAGCCCGCGTCAGCCCCACCGCCCAGATCCCGTGCCTCCATCGCCGGCCGAACTCTGGGCCGTCGCCTCCTCCCTGCCGCCTCCTGCGCCGCCTCGCCCCATCGCCATCGCCGGCCGCCGCCGCATCAGCTCGCCGGCAAGCGCCCGCCCGAGGACGCCGCGACCACCTCGCTGCACTTCGGCTCCGGCGAGCCCCCCCCCCCACTGTGGCACCAAGTCCTCCTCCGGCCACCTCGGACTCCGGCGGCCCCATCTCCATTTCCGGCGAGAGTCGAGCTGCTACAGTGCCCCGGATCTCAGATCTGAAAACTCCCCCTCGGTTGACTTTTTCCCTCCTAACCCTAACTTTTTGGCATACTTCATCGCATCATAACTTCATCATCGTTGATCCGATTCATGCGTGTAGCATCTCAAAATGTTCGTCTTGACGAGTACATCATTTCATCTCATTGCATCATTTTCATTTGAGCTCATCTTGATGCCCGAAACGTTGTTGGAAGAGGGCTATGTGATGATTATGTCAGATCTGTTTCAGCAAATGGCCTTTTGTCATTTTTGCCATGATTAATGTGTGCATGCTATGATCCTGAGCTCTACATGTGTTTTGTAGAATGCCATGCCATCTTCACAGGGGTGTATGCGATGTATTTTTGTGATCTTTGTGGTGACTAGCACAAGCATGCAAAGTAGCTTACTCAATGATGCTGATTTCAGGGACTTAGAATTTCACCAAGTCCTTGTCCTGTTATTGTTTTTATGCCATAAGTTCATGTTGTTTCCTAGTGATCCGTGCCTCTTTTGAGGATGATCAGTAAGGATGTTTGTTAATAATGTTGTGCTCTATCCATCCATGTCTTTGTTTGCACTTATGGAGCACCCTAGCTTGAGTCAATCGAGCTCTACTTTTGCTATAAAATGTTCCTGGCAGATTTTTAACATGTTTAGCGATTTTGCCTAGGATGTTGCTATTGATCCGTGCATGCTATGATGTTGTTCTTGCCATGTATAGCTTCCATACCATGTCTATTTGCTAGGTGTATGCTTAGTTTGTCATGCAATGCCTCGTAGTGAGTGCATCGAGCTCGTAAACATGCCTACTTGTTAATCTATTTTGCATGCTCTAGTTTTTCACCAAGTGTGAATCTGTTTTTGTTTTTGCTATGTTCACATGCTTGCAATTGTATTTTCTGATCCCTTTTGGCTTATGGTCACTAAGGGACTTTTGTTATATGCTTAGAGTAGCTTCATGAGAGGCCTTGCTTTGCCATGATATGTTCCTGTAGCATGTAGATTTCATGCTCTAAAAATTGCTTCCTGATGATAAATTCCTACTTGATGTTACGTTCGAGAAACTATGATCAAGAAGTGATCTGTAACGCCCCGAGACCGATGTGCCAGGTGTCCTCCAGTTATTCACTATTGTTGCCTTGTTATGTGCTTGTGTGTCATGCATTGCATATCATGTCATCATGTGCATTTCATTTGCATACATGTTCGTCTCATGCATCCGAGTATTTTCCCCGTTGTCCATTCTGCAATCCGGCGCTCCTATGTCACCCGGTGTCCTTTTCTACCTCTTTTCATGTGCCGGTGTTAAACGTTCTCGGATTGGACCGAGACTTCACATGCGGCTTTGGTTTACTACCGGTAGACCGCCTGTCAAGTTTCGTACCATTTGGACTTCGTTTGATACTCCAACGGTTAACCGAGGGACCGATAAGGCCTCGTGTGTGTTGCATCCCAACACCCCTCCAAAGTGGCCCAAAACCCACCTAAACCCCCTCCATCATCTCGGTCGTTCGATCACGATCGCGTGGCCGAAAACCGCACCTCATTTGGACTCTCCTAGCTCCCTCTACCTCTATAAATAGTCCCCTCCATTTCAATCCCGGGTACATTTCGCCCCTAACCCTAGATCCCTTCGTCCTCATGCCACCGGACAAATATCCCCACGCCGGACAATGTCCGCGTCGCCGCGCCGGACGAATCAGGCGCCGCCACCTCACCACCGCTGCACTCTCTCTCCTCCGCGCGCCGCCGAGGCCCGCCACGGCCCAGATCCCGCTCGCGGGGCCCGGATCCCGTGCGCCGCCAGCCCGCGTCTGCCCCGCCGCCCAGATCCCGCGCCTCCATCGCCGGCCGAACTCTGGGCTGCCGCCTCCACCCTGCCGCCGCCTGCGCCGCCTCGCCCCATCGCCATCGCCAGCCGCCGCCGCATCAGCTCGCCGGCAAGCGCCCGCCCGAGGACGCCGCGGCCACCTCGCCGCACTTCGGCTCCGGCGAGCCCCCCCCCCACTGCGGCGCCAAGTCCTCCTCCGGCCACCTCGGACTCCGGCGGCCCCATCTCCATTTCCGGCGAGAGTCGAGCTGCTACAGTGCCCCGGATCTCAGATCTGAAAACTCCCCCTCGGTTGACTTTTTCCCTCCTAACCCTAACTTTTTGGCATACTCCGTCGCATCATAACTTCATCATCGTCGATCCGATTCATGCGTGTAGCATATCAAAATGTCCGTCTTGACGAGTACATCATTTCATCTCATTGCATCATTTTCATTTGAGCTCATCTTGATTCCCGAAACGTTGTTGGAAAAGGGCTATGTGATGATTATGTCAGATCTGTTTCAGCAAATGGCCTTTGTCATTTTTGCCATGATTAATGTGTGCATGCTATGATCCTGAGCTCTACATGTTTTTTGTAGAATGCCATGCCATCTTTACAGGGGTGTATGCGATGTATTTTTGTGATCTTTGTGGTGACTAGCACAAGCATGCAAAGTAGCTTACTCAATGAGGCTGATTTCAGGGACTTAGAATTTCACCAAGTCCTTGTCCTGTTATTGTTTTTATGCCATAAGTTCATGTTGTTTCCTAGTGATCCGTGCCTCTTTTGAGGATGATCAGTAAGGATGTTTGTTAATAATGTTGTGCTCTATCCATCCATGTCTTTGTTTGCACTTATGGAGCACCCTAGCTTGAGTCAATCGAGCTCTACTTTTGCTATAAAATGTTCCTGGTAGATTGTTAACATGTTTAGCGATTTTGCCTAGGATGTTGCTATTGATCTGTGCATGCTATGCTGTTGTTCTTGCCATGTATAGCTTCCATACCATGTCTATTTGCTGGGTGTATGCTTAGATTGTCATGCAATGCCTCGTAGTGAGTGCATCGAGCTCGTAAACATGCCTACTTGTTAATCTGTTTTGCATGCTCTAGTTTTTCACCAAGTGTGAATCTGTTTATGTTTTTGCTATGTTCACATGCTTGCAATTGTATTTTCTGATCCCTTTTGGCTTATGGTCACTAAGGGACTTTTGTTATATGCTTAGAGTAGCTTCATGAGAGGCCTTGCTTTGCCATGATATGTTCCTGTAGCATGTAGATTTCATGCTCTAAAAATTGCTTCCTGATGATAAATTCCTACTTGCTGTTAATTTCACTAAGTCTGAAACCTGTTATCATTTGCTCTTTTGCCATGCTTGTTTGAACCTGTTAATGAGTGAATTAGTCATAGCTCAGTGTTCATCTTTTGTCAAGCATCATGAGTGGATCCCTTCCATTTATTTTGTTACCATGTTTGAGTGTTGTAGCATATTTATCTTGATGCATTTAGATGGCTACTTGCTGATTATCGCAGACCGGTGCCATATTTGTTTTGCATGCCATTTCCAAACCGTGCATCCGATTCCGGTGATCTTTATATCGATTTCAACCGAAATCATCTGACCTTTCTATTGGCACTCTTGGATTTCCATATTGAGGCCAGGTTCAATCATTCCTTTCCAAATCATGCATATACACCGCATACCGCATACCGCATATCATACCATGTTCATGTGTTGGTTGTTTACTATGTTGTGTGTGCTTCTTTCCGGTGTTGCTTCTTAGGGTTGGTTCCGATAACGTCGCGTTTGTGAGGACCCGTTATTCTACGTCTATTTGTCTTCTTCATGGACTCGTTCTTCTTCCTTGCGGGATTTCAGGCAAGATGACCATACCCTCGAAACACTTCTATCTTTGCTTGCTAGTTGCTCGCTCTTTTGCTATGCCTATGTTGTGATACCTACCACTTGCTTATCATGCCTCCCATGTTGCTAAGCCAAGCCTCTAACCCACCTTGTCCTAGCAAACCGTTGTTTGGCTATGTTACCGCTTTGCTCAGCCCCTCTTATAGCGTTGTTAGTTGCAGGTGAAGACTGGAGCTTGTTCCATGTTTGGAACATGGATATTTGTTGGGATATCACAATATCTCTTATTTTATTAATGGTAAAGGGTGGAAGGCTCAGCCTTATGCCTGGTGTTTCGTTCCACTCTTGCCGCCCTAGTTTCCGTCATATCGGTGTTATGTTCCCAGATTTTGCCTTCCTTACACGGTTGGGTTATAATGGGAACCCCTTGACAGTTCGCCTTGAATAAAACTCCTCCAGTAAGGCCCAACATTGGATTTACCATTCTCCACCTAGCCTTTTCTTTCCCTTGGGTAGGCCTGCCCAAGGGTCATCTTTTTTAACCCCCCCCCCCCCGGGCCAGTGCTCCTCTGAGTGTTGGTCCGAACTAAGCTGCCCGCGGGGCCACCTCGGGGAAACTTGAGGGTTGGTTTTACTCGTAGCTAGTCTCATCTGAGTGTGCCCTGAGAACGAGATATGTGCAGCTCCTATCGGGATTTGTCGGCACATTCGGGCGACTTTGCTGGTCTTATTTTACCATTGTCGAAATGTCTTGTAACTGGGATTCCGAGCCTGATTGGGTCTTCCTGGGAGAAGGAATATCCTTCGTTGACCGTGAGAGCTTGTGATGGGCTAAGTTGGGACACCCCTGCAGGGTTTTGAACTTTCGAAAGTCATGCCCGCGGTTATGGGCAGATGGGAAGTTGTTAATGTCCGGTTGTAGAAAACCTGAAGTTGATCTTAATTAAAATACATCAACCGCGTGTGTAACCGTGATAGTCTCTTCTCGGCGGAGTCCAGGAAGTGAGCACAGTGTTGGAGTAATGCTTGACGTAGGTTGTTCTAGGATCACTTCTTGATCATAGACTCTCAAACGTGCTTTGCCTTCTCTTCTCATTCTCTTTTGCGTATGTTAGCCACCATATATGCTAGTCGCTTGTTGCAGCTCCACCTCATACCTTTTACCCTTCCTATAAGCTTAAATAGTCTTGATCGCGAGGGTGTGAGATTGTTGACTCCCCGTGACTCACAGATACTTCCAAAACCAGTTTGCAGGTGCCGATGTTACCGAGCAGGTGACGCAACCAAGCTCAAGGAGGAGCTCGATGAAGATCTTGTCCTTTGTGTTGTTTCGTTCCCAGTTGAGCAGTAGTGGAGCCCAGTTGGGGTCAATCGGGGATTTGTGTAGCATTTGGGGTAGTCTTCTTTTACTTTGGTTCCGTAGTCGGACCTTGTGTGTATTTGGATGATGTAATGCTTTAACTCATGTATTCTGTGAAGTGGCGAGTGTAAGCCAACTATGTATCTTTTCCCTTATGTATTACATGGGTTGTGTGAAGATTACCTCACTCGCGACATTGCTTTCAATGCGGTTATGCCTCTAAGTCGTGCTTCGACACATGGGAGATACAGCCGCATCGAGGGCATTACATGATCCTAGAACAACCTTCTTTTGAGCATAACACGAGACCATGTTCTCTTCCCGGACTCCGCCGAAAAGAGACCATCACGGCTACACACGCTGTTGATCATTTTAATTAAGTTAAGTTTCAGGTTATCTACAATCGGACATTAACAAATTCCCATCTGCCCATAACCGCGGGCATGGCTTTCGAAAGTTCAAAACCCTACAGGGGTGTCCCAACTTAGCCCATCACAAGCTCTCACGGTCAACGAAGGATATTCCTTCTCCCGAGACAATCTGATCAGACTCGGAATCCCGGTTACAAGACATCTCGACAATGGTAAAACAAGTCCAGCAAGACCACCCGCTGTGTCGACAAATCCCGATAGGAGCTGCACATATCTCGTTCTCAGGGCACACCGGATAAACACTACGTACAACTAAAACCAACCCTCAAGTTTCCCCGAGGTGGCCCTGCAAGTGGCTCTGTTTTGGACCAACACTGAGAGGAGCACTGGCCTGGGGGGTTTAAAATAAAGATGACCCTTGAGTCCGCGGAACCCAAGGGAAAAAGAGGCTAGGTGGCGAATGGTAAAACCAAGGTTGGGCCTTGCTGGAGGAGTTTTATTCAAGGTGAACTGTCAAGGGGTTCCGATTATAACCCAACCGTGTAAGGAACGCAGAATCAAGGAACATAACACCTCTATGACGGAAACTAGGGCGGCAAGAGTGGAAAAAAACACCAGGCATAAGGCCGAGCCTTCCACCCTTTACCAAGTATATAGATGCATTAAAGTAGACAAGATATAATAGTGATATCCCAACAATAAACATGTTCCAACGAGGAACAAACTCCAGTCTTCACCTACAACTAGCAACGCTATAAGAGGGGTTGAGCAAAGCGGTAACATGGCCAAACAACGGTTTGCTAGGACAAGGTGGGTTAGAGGTTTGACATGGCAATATGGGAGGCATGATAAGCAAGTGGTAGGTATCGTAGCATAGGCATAGCAAAAGAGCGAGCATCTAACAAGCAAAGATAGAAGTGATTTCGAGGGTATGGTCATCTTGCCTGCAAAGTTCTCCGAGTTGACGTAAGCTTGATCCTCGTAAGCATACTGAATGGGTTCCTCGTTCATGTACTCGTCTCCCGGCTCTACCCAAAGCAAGAACAACAAGCAAAGGGAACCACGATCAACCACGTGCAATGCACAAACAACATGATGCAAAACATGGCATGATATGCGGGATGTGATATGCAATGCATATGCATGTTTCGGAAAGGAAAGGTTGAACCTGGCCTCAACTTGGAAAACCAAGAGTGCCACTTGAAATATGAGTTGATTTCGGTCGAAATCGATAAAAAGATCACCGGAATCGGATGCACGGTTTGCAAATGGCAAGCAAAACAAATATGGCACCGATCTGCGATTAACAGCACGAGGCCATCTAAATGCATCAAGAACAACAAGCTACTGCACTCTAACATGACAACAAAGCACATGGCAGGGATCCACTCAAGATGCTTGACAAAAGATGAACACTGAGCTACGGCTAAATCAATCAATAGCAGGTTCAAACAAGCATGGCAAAAGTGCAAAAGATATCAGGTTACAGACTTGGTGAAAATAACATGTTAGGAATTTAACATCAGGAAGCAATGTTTAGAGCAGGATATCAACATGCTACAGGAACATATCATGGAAAAGCAAAGCATACAACAAAAGTCCCTTACTGACCATAAGCCAAAAGGGATCAGAAAATACAATGGCAACCATGTGAACATAGCAACTTTCGTTAACAGATTCAGACTTAGCAGAAAACTGGAACATGGCAAAACAGATACATGTAGGCATGTTTACGAGCTTGATGCACTCACCACAAGGCATTGCATGACAAACTAAGCATACACCCAGCAAGTTTACATGGCATAGAAGCTAAACATGGCAAGAACAACCCACAGCATGCACGGATCAACTACAACAACATCGGCAAAATTGCTTAACACGTAAACAATCTGCCAGGAACATTTTATAGCAAAAGTAGAGCTTGATTGAGTCAAGCTAGGGTACTCCATAATTGCAAACAAAGACATGGATGGATAGAGCACAACATTATCTCAAAATCATCCTTACTGGTCATGCTCAAAAGAGGCATGGATCACTCTGTAGCAACAAGAATACATGGCATAAAAATATTATCATGGAAAAGACTTAGAAGATTTCTAAGTCCCTGAAATCAGCAACATTACGAGAGCTACTTTGCATGCTTGTGCTAGTCACCACAAAGATCACAAAAATACATGGCATAGACCCCTGTAAAGATGACATGGCATACTTCAAAACACATGTAGGGCTCAAGATCATAGGAGGCACACATTAATCATGGCAAAAATGACAAATGTCCAATTACTGATAAGAGCTTGAAACTAACATTGCATAGCACTCTTGCAACAGCATTTAGGGCAACAAGATGAACTCAAATGAACATGGTGCAATGGAATGAAATGAAGTACTCGTCGAGACGAACAATTTGATATGCTACATGCCCAAAACGGAGCCACGGTTGCAGAGATATGATGCGATGAAAAACGCTAAAAATTACTGAAATGGGGCAAAAGTCAACCTCTCAGATCCGGGTCTAGGGTTTACTGTAGCGACGCGCGGATCGAGGTTCGCCGGCCAGAGAGGACGGAGTGGATCGGCGTGCACCGGCGACGAGGGCGGCGCGGTGGACGGTGTCGGCAGGAGGAAGCGGAGGACGGGCGCGGCGGCTCCGGCGCGAGCTTCGGGTGGCGGTGGCCGGCGGGAATGGCAGGCGGTGGCGCGGCGTTGGCGCGCGGCGAGGCGCGTCGCCGGTGACCGGCAATGGTGGTGGCGGCTCCGGGCGGCGCTCGCCGGCGAGGAAGGCGGCGGGATGAGGCGCGGGCGGCGCGACGGCTACGGGCCGCGAGGGCCCTCCCTGGGCCCGGGCGGGCTGGCGAAGTGGGGCTGCGGGGCGCCATGTGGCATCTCAAGAGTGGGCGGCGGTGGCGGCAGACATGTCCGGCCCGGCAGATTTCGTCCGGCGGCAGAGAGGGAGCGAGGCTAGGGTTAGGGATCCGGAATTTTCGGGGGAGAGTCTATATTTATAGGTAGAGGGAGCTAGGAGGCTCCAAATTGAGCACGGTTTTCGGCCACAAGATCGTGATCGAATGACCTAGATGATGGAGGGGGTTTAGGTGGGTTTTGGGCCACTTTGGAGAGGTGTTGGCCTGCAACACACATGAGGACTTTTCGGTTCCTCGGTTAACCGTTGGAGTATCAAACAAAGTCCAAATGGCACGAAACTTGACAGGCGGTCTACCGGTAGTAAACCAAGCCCGCTTGGAAAGTCTCGGTCCAATCCGAGAACGTTTAACACCCGCACATGAAAAGAGGTAGAAAGGGACACTGGAGGACATAGGAGTGCCGGAATGCAAAACGGACAACAGGGAAAATGCTCGGATGCATGAGATGAACACGTATGCAAATGCAATGCACATGATGACATGATATGAGATGCATGACAAAGACAAAAGCAACACAGAGACAAAAACCCGACAACGAGGAAATAACATAACTTAGTGCCGGAAATGGCAAGGGTTGGAAAACAAATATGGCAGGTTACATACGGGGCGTTGCAACACTCCACCACTATGAAAGGATCTCGTCCCGAGATCTAGGACTGGAAAAACTCCGGGTATTCAGAACGGAGGTGGTCCTCGCGTTCCCAGGTGGCTTCACGGTCGGAATGATGTGACCACTTGACTTTCAGGAATTTGATAGACATGTTGCGAGTCTTGCGCTCAGTTTCTTCAAGAATAGCAACGGGGTGCTCACGATAAGACAGGTCTTCTTGGAGATCAATCTCTTCAAAGTTGACGGTGCGGTCAGGAGTCTTGAAACACTTGCGGAGTTGAGACACGTGAAACACGTCGTGCACATTTGTAAAGTTGGATGGAAGCTCAAGTTGATAGGCGAGATCGTCTCTTTTGCCAATGATCTTGAAAGGACCCACGTATCTCGGGGCAAGCTTCCCTTTGATACTGAAGCGACAAGTACCTTTCATTGGAGAGACGTGGAGGTAGACATGGTCTCCGATCTCGAAAGCCAAGTCACGATGCTTGCTATCATAGTAACTCTTCTGGCGCGATTGCGCGGCTTTGAGATTTTCACGAATGACTTTGCACATTTCTTCAGCCTCTGTGATCAACTCATTGCCAAGAAGTTGGCGTTCACCAGTCTCTGACCAGTTAAGAGGAGTACGGCACTTCCTGCCATAGAGAATCTCAAATGGGGCCTTGCCCGAACTCGCTTGGAAGCTGTTGTTCTAGGGGAACTCAGTATATGGAAGACAATCTTCCCACTTCATACCGAAAGAAATGACACAAGCCCTGAGCATATCTTCAAGAATCTGATTGACTCACTCGACTTGGCCACTAGTTTGAGGATGAAAGGCTGTGCTGAAGCGAAAGTTGGTGCCCATGGCCTTCTGAAAAGAATCCCAAAACTTGGAGGTAAAGATGCTGCCACGATGTGAAGATATCAACTACGGAATGCCGTGTAGGGAGACAATCCTGGAGGTATATAGCTCTTCCAACTGAGCTGCTGTGATAGATTCTTTGATAGGAAGAAAATGAGCCACTTTGGTGAGCTTGTCGATGACAACGAAGATAGCATCATTGACATGCTTGGACTTTGTAAATCCAGTCACGAAGTCCATCTCAATATGATCAAACTTCCATTCTGGAATGGCAAGAGGTTGGAGGAGACCAGCTGGTCGTTGGTGTTCTGCTTTCACTCTTCTGCAGACATCACATTCATTTACGAACTGAGCGATATCGCACTTCATTCGAGTCCACCAATACGACTGCCTGAGGTCATGGTACATCTTTGTACTTCCAGGGTGAATAGAGAGGAGTGAATTGTGAGCCTCGTTCATAATGACTTTACGAAGGTCACCCTTAGGAACAACAATGCGATCCTCGAAGAATAGAGTATCCTTGTCATCAAGGCGATAGCACTTGTACTTAGGTGGCTCTTGGCAATCCCAATCTTAACCTTCTTCACCATAGCATCAAGAAGTTGAGCCTTGCGAATCTGATCTTCCAAAGTAGGAGAGACCTGGAGGTTGGCAAGGAATCCTTGAGGAACAACTTGAAGATTGAGTTTGCGGAAAGCTTCGCAAAGCTCTGGTTGGTAGGGCTTGAGAATCAAACTGTTGCAGTAAGCCTTCCTGCTCAAAGCGTCAGCAATTACATTGGCCTTGCCTGGAGTATATTCAATACTCGGATTATACTCTTGAATCATTTCGACCCAATGAGTCTGTCTGAGGTTGAGGTTTGGCTGAGTGAAGATGTACGTGAGACTCTTATGATCAGTGAAGATTTCCACTTTTCTTCCCAATAAGAGATGTCTCCATGTTAAAAGAGCATGGACAACTGCCGCCAACTCGAGGTCGTGAGTGGGGTAGTTCTTTTCGTTGGGCTTCAACTGGCGAGATGTATAGGCCACAACTTTCTTCTCTTGCATCAACACTGCACCGAGACCTTGAAGGGAAGCATCACAAAAGACCTTGAACGGTTTGGATTCATCAGGAGGAGTCAGAACTGGAGCAGTGACTAACTTCTCTTTCAGGGTGTTGAAAGCGATGTCACATTCAGGCGACCAGACATACTTCACATGCTTCTGGAGAAGGTTGGAAAGAGGCTTCGCGATCTTTGAGAAGTTCTCAATGAACCTTCGACAATAGCTTGCGAGCCCAAGGAAGCTGTGGAGTTGCTTCACGTTCTGAGGTGGTTCCCAATTCACAATTGCAGACACCTTCTCAGGATTAACAGCTATGCCCTTGGCAGATATGATATGCCCAAGGTAGAGAACCTCATCGAGCCAAAACTTGCACTTTGAAAACTTCGCATAGAACTGATGTTCTCTAAGTTTGTCCAGAACCAATCTCAAATGCTTGGCATGATCCTCCTTGTTCTTGGAAAAGACCAAAATGTCATCGAGGTAGACCAAGACGAAGTCATTTGTGTAGGCGTTGAAGATGAAATTCATCATGCTAGAGAATGTTGGAGGAGCGTTGACAAGGCCGAAAGACATGACAGTGTATTCATATGAACCATAGCTTGTTCTGAACGCTATCTTGGGTATATCTTCTTCACGAATGTGAATCTGATGATAGCCCATATGGAGGTCAAGCTTGGAGAATACTTGAGCACCTTTGAGTTGTTCGAAAAGCTCATTGATGTTGGGAAGTGGGTACTTGTTCTTTATGGTCTTCTTGTTCAATGGACGGTAGTCGACACAAAGTCGGTCCGTTCCATCCTTCTTCTTGACAAAAAGAACACCACAACCCCATGGAGAAGAACTAGGTCGGATGAGACCCATACGCTCTTGAATATCGAGTTGTTTCTTCAGCTCATTCAACTCTTCAGGTCCAAGCTTGTAAGGACATTTGCAAACAGGTTCCGTGCCAGGCTCAAGATCGATGACGAATTCAACTGGCCGGTGAGGAGGCATTCCTGGAAGCTCTTCTGGAAAGACGTCTTGATATTCACAAACGACTAGAATCTGAGAGATGGCATCCAGCTCGCCCTTCTCATTGAGAGAAAACAGTCGAATGGTATCATCACGAGCGGCAAAGACGATTATATCCTCAGACGAATGTGTCAATTGAATCTGCCTGGTAGCATAATCAAGCTGAGCCTTGTGCTTAGAAAGCCAGTCCATTCCAAGAATAAGATCAATATCCGAGTTACCAAGGACCACTAGAGAGGACAGAAACTTATAGTCGCCCAACGTGATAGTAACATCCGGGACGCAATTGTTAGATGTCATTTGCTTGCCCGGGGACACAATCTTCAACGGGAAAGGAATCTTTTCGGTCACAAAATCATGCTTGGCAACAAAAGGTCTTGAAATGAAAGAAAGCGATGCACCAGTGTCAAAAAGAACTTTTGCAGGAATATCGTTAACAAGAAGGTTACCCATAATAACTTCTGACGAGTCCTCTGCCTGAGCTGCGTTCATCATGTTGACCTTGGCATGCTTGGGATTATGCTTGACCACTGCGGTGCTGGCACACCTCACAGGAGGAGGAGGAAGATGCCTTTGATTGAAGCATTTGTTGGCATAGTGACCCTTCGGCTGACACTTGTTGCACGTGACCTTAGAAAGCGGTCGGTGATACGGAGCACTTGATCTTGGAGCTTGAGACGAAGTCTTGTTCTAAAAGCCTGGGTTGGGTGGGTGGGAAGATCCATTGCCACCTTTGCTCTTCTGCTGATAAGGCTGACATAACGGAGGAGGAGGAGGCAACCATTACTTTTGCTGCTTAGTTGCCACTTGAGTTGAGGAAGAAGGAGTTGCATCCCTGACTCGTTTCTTGGAAGCATCGCACTTGAGTTGAGCAGTCTCTTGTTTCAGTGCCATGTTGTAGAATTCATCATACTTCTTCGGCTCGAAAAGCACAAGAGCTAGTTGAAGATCTTCTCTGAGGCCACCTCTGAACTGATAAATCATGCTCTTCTCGTCGGGGACGTCTTGCTTAGCGAAACGAGCGAGCTTCTGGAACATGATGTTATACTGATAAATAGACAAGCTGCCTTGCTTCAGATTGTGGAACTCCTCACGCTTGCTCTCAACAACACTCTGAGGAATGTGGTGAGCTTTAAAGTTTTGACGGAATTCATCCCAGGTAATCACACGACCTCCTCTGGAATCTTTGTATTGGTGATACCATTCTGCAGCTTGGTCTTTGAGTTGGAACGAAGCAAATATGACAAAGTCCTCAGGCCTGACGTTACTGCACTCGAAATGCTTGCAGATATCCACGAGCCAATCATCAGTGTATGTTGCCTCGACATAGTTACTGAAGGTCTTTGGCTGGTTTGCGAGGAACTGGTTGAGTGTAGCAAACTGATTCTGATTGTTGTCATGGCCTTGATTTGCTTGGGTGCACTCATGCAAGAGTTGCATAAGCATCTGCGTGTTGGCGTTGATAGCAGCCATCACAGCTTGTCATGCCTCCGGAGGTGGAGGTGGTGGCGGTGGTTCAGGATTCAGACGCGTTGGAGGAGCCATCCTGAAGAGGGTGACATCCGTTAGCATCATGACAGACATATATTCAAGCTAAATCAAATGGATCGAAATTGCAACATGTAGTCTTAACATTCGAACAAGAAAGAACGAATGCATTCCAAATTAAATGGTCACACTTCCATAAATTGAGAAGCCACTTAGATAGAGGTAGATGAACAAAACAACAAGGTACGGACAAGAACAAATACTTGGTGAGGATTACCCAATCACAAACCAAATATCCGCGGAAGAAATACTAGAGCTACAAGAATTCCCACCTATGAAACTCCCGAACCTTTCTGGTTATGCAATCAGGTGTTGGGGATACAGGGGAAGCATAATATCTCACCCAAAGCTAGCAAATCCTACATCCAGCTGTATCCATCCTTCAACACATAACCAAGAAACCTTCGGAAATCATTTACCTCAACCTTCAAAAAGCATCCGTTATATGAGTTATGGCAATACTCCCGAACTCCCACCTCAGTACTGGGTGGCGTCGAGGTTATCTCACCAACAACTGCATAAAAGAGATTTTCGATATCGGCGAAACTCAGGTATTCCAGAACTGCAACGATAAAATTGTGACGACAACACCTCGGAGCTCAACTCCTTGGGACACTGCCACAACCCCTAAATGTCGGGAAGCACCAAGAACAATGTTCTCGTCACAAAACCATCGGAACGATTCCAAGATACCTGCGTGATCCTAAAAAAATTAGTGAAATTTGAGAAGAGAAGAGTCAAAACTCTATGTCAGGATGCCTCACCAGAGCGACGAAGGGACTGAGGAGTAAAAAGAATCCTACTCTCCGATATATATAATCCTACAATACTCAAAACATTTTTCTAGACTCAACAACGCCAGCGATTCGATCGAGCAGGGGGCTCCTAAGTCGGGGAAGGCTCTGATACCAACTTGTAACACCCTTGATGCGGCTATATCTCCCACGTGTCGGAGCACGACTTAGAGGCATAAGCGCATTGAAGGCAATGTCGCAAGAGGGGTAATCTTTACACATCCCATGTACTTAATAAGGAAAAGAGGTACATAGTTGGCTTACAATCGCCACGTCACACAATAGCATAAATATCACATTACAATCATCCAGATACAATCAAGGTCCGACTACGGAACCAAAATGAAGACAACCCCAAATGCAACAATGTCCCCAATCGCCCCAACTGGGATCCACTACTGATCGTCTGGAAAGGAAACGTAGTAACGTCTTGAGTCCTCATCGAACTCCCACTTGAGCTCAGTCGCCTCTTCTGGAATGGTATCATCGGTCCCTGCATCTGGTTTTGAAGTAATCTGTGAGTCACGGGGACTCAGCAATCTCACACCCTCGCGATCAAGACTATTTAAGCTTATCAGTGGGGTAAAAGGTATGAGGTGGAGCTGCAGCAAGCACTAGCATATATGGTGGCTACCTTATGCAAAAGAGAGCGAGAAGAGAAGGCAAAGCACGTTCGAGAAACTATGATCAAGAAGTGATCCTAGAACAACCTACGTTCAAGCATAACACGAGACCGTGTTCTCTTCTCGGACTCCGCCGAAAAGAGACCATCATGGCTACACACGTTGTTGATTCATTTTAATTAAGTTAAGTTTTAGGTTATCTACAACTGGACATTAACAAATTCCCATCTACCCATAACCGCGGGCACGGCTTTCGAAAGTTCAAAACCCTGCAGGGGTGTCCCAACTTAGCCCATCACAAGCTCTCACGGTCAACGAAGGATATTCCTTCTCTCGAGACAATCCGATCAGACTCGGAATCCCGGTTACAAGACATCTCGACAATGGTAAAACAAATCCAGCAAGACCACCCGTTGCACCGACAAATCCCGATAGGAGCTCCACGTATCTCGTTCTCAGGGCACACTAGATGAACACTACGTACAACTAAAACCAACCCTCAAGTTTCCCTGAGGTGGCGCTGCAAGTGGCTCTGTTGTGGACCAACACTCAGAGGAGCACTGGCCCGGGGGGTTTAAAATAAAGATGACCCTTAAGTCCGCGGAACCCAAGGGAAAAATAGGCTAGGTGGCGAATGGTAAAACCAAGGTTCGGCCTTGCTGGAGGAGTTTTATTCAAGGCGAACTGTCAAGGGGTTCCCATTATAACCCAACCGTGTAAGGAACGCAAAATCAAGGAACATAACACCGCTATGACGGAAACTAGGGCGGCAAGAGTGGAACAAAACACCAGGCATAAGGCCGAGCCTTCCACCCTTTACCAAGTATATAGATGCATTAAAGTAGACAAGATATAATAGTGATATCCCAACAATAAACATGTTCCAACGAGGAACAAACTCCAGTCTTCACCTGCAACTAGCAACGCTATAAGAGGGGCTGAGCAATGCACATGATGACATGATATGAGATGCATGACAAAGACAAAAGCAACACGAAGACAAAAACCCGACAACGAGGAAATAACTTAACTTAGTGTTGGAAATGGCAAGGGTTGGAAAACAAATACGGCAGGTTACATACGGGGCGTTACAATCTTGCAAGGTCATGATAGCAAGGCATGTCAGAGAATAACCGGTCAGTTATGTTGGCAGCATCATTTGTACCAAGGGCGGGGGATGAAGAGAACCATTTTCCCGCTCGTTGAAAGACGCGGACCAATAGGCAAAGTTCTCGTCCATCGGTGGCTACCGGAATGTTATTGTCGGTGTCCTGGGAACAGGGGTCCCCAAACTTGCCTGCCTGCGGCCCGCGGTGTGGCTGAGCCTGTAGGCCGTACGACCCATCTTCACCAACAAAGCATCCAAGACCCTCACGAGGCGGACGATGCAAGACTTCCTCTGGAGTGGCCTAGCCAGGCAGGCTCACGAGGAGCGGAGATATTAAGGCAGGGCAAACCTCATGAGACCCTCGTGACGTGAGCCGTGACGCACGACACCAGGCGGGCGCCAGCGCGCGCAGCGTCCTTGTTTCCTCTTTGGTGCTAAGGAGACAAGCGCAGGCGAGGAGTACCGAGGCATCGGGCAAAGGTTGCCATTTCGGTGCAACAAGACCAAGACCAGGAGGACGGCAAGACGGAGGTCATCATGGAGCCCAAGACGGCGTCACCGCCAGAGTCTTTTGCAGGCGAAGACCACTTTTGTCAGGATAGCTTGTACTAGTTGTCCCCCTTCAAATTGGCCCGCCATTGTTGGCTCCCTTCCTGCTCGATATTTGGGAAGGGGACCAGGGCCTATATAAGTAGAGCTAGCCACCATAGTAGAGTGCGGCGGATCATCATCTCATCTCATCTTAGCTTGACCCAACCCAATCGTGACCCTACTCGCAAGAACACCTCAACCTCAGGAGGCTGCACTTCCCCTGTAACTGTTCTTCATCAGCCCTAGAGGCAATCCACCACCACCACACTAGAGTAGGGTATTCCACCACAACGGTGGCCCGAACCACCATAGTAGAGGGCGGCGGATCATCATCTCATCTCATCTTAGCTTGACCCAACCCGATCGAGAGCCTACTCGCAAGAACACCTCAACCTCAGGGGGCTGCTCTTTCCCTGTAACTATTCTTCATCAGCCCTAGAGGCAATCCACCACCACCACACTGGAGTAGGGTATTACACCACAATGGTGGCCCGAACCAGTATAAATCTTGTGTCTTTCTGTGTTGCGAGTTCGTCGAGTTCGTCCGCGAGATCTTAGCGAGCTAGGGCGTAGGTTGGTGGGAAGGAAAGACTCCGCGCGCACCCCAGTGTTCGAACCTTAAGGGTTTGCCGGAACCCAACATCCGACATTTGGCGTGCCAGGTAGGGGTGCACCGGGGCTTCTCTCCACCAACCAACGCCCCGTACCACCGCACTACGCTCCCATGGCAGGTGCCTCGCCACCAACCTCTACGGCCAACACCAGCAGCAGGGAGTCTGGGTACCGTGCCCTGGCCCCCGCTCTGCGGCGAGTGTAGTGGCCGACCATGTTCAAGCCGGAGATGCCGCGGTGTTACGATGGCACAGCAGACTCGGCGCCGTTCCTGCTGGCGTACGAGGAGGCCGTCCTCAAGGCCGGAGGTGACGACAAGATCATGGCCAAATGGTTTCCCATGGCCCTCGCCGGCGAGCCGTGCGCCTGGCTGCTCAACCTCCCGGGATCCATGGTGGCATCCTGGGGGGAACTCCGCAACCTCTTCACCGCGCGCTACGTGGTGCCGGCGCACCACATAGTCGCGGCACTACTGGGTGGCTCCCAAGCACCGCCTTCAGATCGCCACGTCAAATCTTTCTTCCGTCAGATTGGGGCAGCCTTCAAGCGCCTAGGGGCTCCACCGAGTTGGGCTGCGCCGGAGGCCGACCTCACCTTTGGCTCGGAGGACCACCTCCGGCTCCACCTCCGGCTCCGGGATGCTCTCGATGCTCTACACGCCCACCATCTGCAACATGGTCGTCACCAAGACCCTCATCGATAGTGGCGCCGTCCTCAACTTGCTCTCCGTAGAAGCCTTCAGCCTTCTTCATGTGCCGCTCGAACGGCTCGGCCTCAGCAAGCCCTTCACAGGAGTGGGTGGTGGAGTTGCCCACTCTCTGGGGCAGATCCACCTCCCCGTCACCTTTGGCACGCGAGACAACTATCACACCGAGATAGTGGACTTTGACATCGCCCACATCGGTCTTTCGTACAATGCCATCCTCAGGTACCTGGCTCTCGCTCAGTTCATGGCGGCGACTCACCCGGCCTACAACCTCATGAAGATGTCAGGGAGCAAGGGCATCCTCACCATCAAGGGGGATACTAAGGAGGCCGTGGTGGCGCTCAGGCTCGCCTTCAAGACCGCGGCAGCAGCACAGCCAGCCGGCGTCGGTACGCCCAAGGCCAAGGAAACCGCGCCCACCAAGAAGAAGCAGCTATTCACTCAGGACAAGGCGGAGACAAAGCAGGTGCCGGTCGACGAGGACGGGTCTTCAAGAGCCACCTTCACCATAGGAACCGGCCTTGACCCGGGACAAGAAGAAGCTCTGGTGAGGCTTAACCCAGAGAAGTGCGTGTTTGGCGTCCCCTCTGGCAAGCTACTGGGGTTCCTCGTATCCCACAGAGGGATCGAGGCGAACCCAGAGAAGATCAAGGCCATCGAAGACATGAGCCCACCGCAGACCCTCAAGGAAATGCAAAAGCTAGCAGGGCGGGTGACCGCGTTAGGGCGTTTCATCTCCAAGCTAGGCGAGCGCGCCTTACCCTTCTTTAAGCTCATGAAGAAGAAGGGCCCATTCGAGTGGACCCCGGAGGCCGACCGGGCCTTCCAAGACCTCAAGAAGTACCTCACCAGCCCCCCGAGTGATGGTGGCACCGCGGACTCTCGAGCCTCTGATGCTCTACCTTGCCGCCACCCCGTACTCTGCCAGCGCGACGCTGGTAGCAGTTCGGGAGGAGCGCCAAGACAAGGGTGTGCCGCGCCAAGCCAGAGCTGATGCAGCGCGGGGTCGGGAAGCCGCGGCAAAGCCATCAGCGGCGGAAGACCAAGCTCAACAGGACAACATCGTAGAAGCTCCTTAGGACGGTCAGGTCTCAGGAAACCCACCACCTTAGGATATGCCACAATCTCCGCGGGACCCGAGCCTCGATAGTGTGCCAGCCCTCGTCGAGCACCCGGTGTACTTCATCAGCACCGTATTGCGGGACGCGAGGGCGCGCTACCCCATGCTGCAAAAGCTCCTGCTCACACTCTTGGTGGCCTCACGCAAGCTGCGGCACTACTTCCAGGGCCACCCCATCAAGGTCGTCTCTGCCTACCCATTGGAGAGGGTGCTCAGGAGCCCTAACTCAGCCGGAAGGGTTGCTGAGTGGAACATCGAGTTGCAAGCATTCCAGTTGGAGTTCAGCACTACCAGGGTCATCAAGGGAGCCGCACTCGCCGATTTTGTGGTGGAATGGACATACTCCGGCTCTTGAGGAATGAGAAGACCAGTCCACCTCCCCAGGAAGCGAGGCACCAGATAGCTGGGTCATGTATTTTGATGGCGCCTTCGCGCATCAGGGCGCGGGGGCTGGAGCAGTGCTTATCTCGCCCACTCAGGACAAGCTCTACTACGTCGTGCAACTCTATTTTCAGCACAGCGAGAAGGTCTCCAACAACATCGCAGAATATGAAGGCATCATAGCTGGCCTAAGGGTTGCGGCGGCTCTAGGGGTGAAGCGCCTCACTGTCAAAGGCGACTCGCAGTTCCTCGTCAACTTTTCCAACAAGGTGTACGAGCCGAAGGACGAGCACATGGAGGCCTACCTCGCGGAGGTGCGCAAGATGGAAAAGTAGTTCTCGGGCCTGGAGCTGCAGCACGTACCCCGGGACACCAACAAGGAAGCCCATGAAATTGCCAGGAGAGCATCCAAGCGGCAACCGCAAGAGCTTGGGGTCTTCGAAGAGCGGCTCTTCAAGCCATCAGCTTCGCCACCTCTTTGAAGCATGACTCGGCCTCAGGAGGAACTCCCACAGCCCCCGGCCATGGGAGCCCCAGCCTGTGGCCCGACCTCAGGAGCTCGGCTGGTCTTGGTGCTTGAGCCCCAGGAGGAGTGCTAGATCAAGGAATTCAAGGAGTACCTAATGCATGGGACGCTGCCGGACAAGGAAGAGGACGCGGAGCGCGTGGCCCGTCAGGCCACGACATATTGTATCCAACATGGTGAGTTATATAGGAAATGACCGAACGATGTCACACTACGCTGCATCTCCAGCGATCAAGGACGGGAGTTGCTGGTTGACATACACGGTGGTGACTGCGGACATCACTCGTCGTCATGGACCCTCGTCGGCAAGGTGTTCCGCAGTGGGTTCTATTGGCCTATAGCACTCAACGACACGGGCGGGCTAGTGAAGTCGTGTGAAGCTTGCCAATTCCATGCCAAGCAAATCCATCAGCCTGCTCAGGGCCTCCAAACCATCCCGCTCACATGACCGTTTACGGTTTGGGGGCTGGACATCCTAGGCCCATTTCCCCGGGCTCCAGGGGGCTACCGCTATCTCTACGTCACCATCGATAAGTTCACCAAGTGGGCGGAAGTGGAAGTTGTTCGTACCATTCCAGCCGGCTCTGCTGTCAAGTTCATCAAGGGCCTCGTGAGCCGCTTTGGGGTCCCCAACCGCATCATCACAGATAACGGTTTGCAGTTTACTAGCAACCTCTTCAAAACCTACTGTGCTAACCTTGGAACGCAGATCTGCTATGCTTCGGTGGCCCACCCCAAGAGTAATGGTCAGGCCGAGCGCGCTAACGCGGAGGTCCTAAGGGGCCTCAAGACCAGGACCTTCAAGAAGAAGCTAGAGGCCTACGGCAGGGGCTGGCACGACGAGCTCCAGTATGTTCTGTGGTCCATCCGAACCACTGCCACCAAGCGAACAGGCGAGACTCCATTCTTCCTCGTCTACCGGAGCTAAAGCAGTCCTTCCTCACGAGGTCAAGCATCGCTCCGCATAGGTCCTAGCATTCGACGAAACGCGGCAGGATGCCATGCGGGGGATGGATCTCGTGCTGGGGAAGGAACACCATCGCGAAGCTGCGTTGAGGGCAGCAAGGTACCAACAAGCACTGCGGCGATACCACTGCCACAACATCCACTCCAGGACGCTCGAGGTGGGAGACCTCGTCCTAAGGCGGGTCCTCTCCAGGGAAGGGCTGCACAAGCTTTCGCCCATGTGGGAGGTGATGTCTACTACACAACCTTCTTCTTGTAGATGTTGTTGGGCCTCCAAGTGCAGAGGTTTGTAGGACAGTAGCAAATTTCTCTCAAGTGGATGACCTAAGGTTTATCAATCCGTAGGAGGCGTAGGATGAAGATGGTCTCTCTCAAGCAACCCTGCAACCAAATAACAAAGAGTCTCTTGTGTCCCCAACACACCCAATACAATGGTAAATTGTATAGGTGCACTAGTTCGGCGAAGAGATGGTGATACAAGTGGTATATGGATAGTAGATAAAGGTATTTGTAATCTGAAATTATAAAAACAGCAAGGTAACAAATGATAAAAGTAAGCGTAAACGGTATTGCAATGCTAGGAAATAAGGCCTAGGGTTCATACTTTCACTAGTGCAAGTCCTCTCAACAATAATAGCATAATTGGATCACATAACTATCCCTCAACATGCAACAAAGAGTCACTCCAAAGTCACTAATAGCGGAGAACAAACGAAGAGATTATGGTAGGGTACGAAACCACCTCAAAGTTATTCTTTCCAATCAATCCGTTGGGCTATTCCTATAAGTGTCACAAACAGCCCTAGAGTTCGTACTAGAATAACACCTTAAGACACAAATCAACCAAAACCCCATTGTCACCTAGATACTCCAATGTCACCTCAAGTATCCGTGGGTATGATTATACGATATGCATCACACAATCTCAGATTCATCTATTCAACCAACACATAGAACCTCAAAGAGTGCCCCAAAGTTTCTACCGGAGAATCACGACAAAAACGTGTGCCAACCCCTATGCATAGGTTCATAACGGGTCTACATTGGTTTTCTTTGGCTACGGAGGCTTCTGGCGGCGGAACTCCCGATCTATTGTCCCTTCTGGAAGTTTTAGGGTACGATGATATATATGGGTGCAGGAAGTATGTCGGAGGAGCCACGGGGGGCCCACGAGGCAAGGGCGCGCCCTAGGGGGGGGCGAGCCCCCCACCCTCGTGAGCACCTCCCGTATCTCCTGGCGTGGAGTCCAAGTCTATCCGGTGGCTTTCGTTCAAAAAATAACTTCTCGAGTTGATTTCGTTCCATTTCAACTCCGTTTGATATTCCTTTTCTTCGAAACACTGAAATAGGCATAAACAGCAAATCTGGGTTGGGCCTCCGGTTAATAGGTTAGTCCCAAAAATAATATAAAAGTGGAAAATAAAGTCCAATATTGCCCAAAACAGTAGATAATATAGCATGGAGCAATCAAAAATCATAGATACGTTGGAGACGTATCAAGCATCCCCAAGCTTAATTCCTGCTCGTCCTCGAGTAGGTAAATGATAAAAAGATAATTTTTGATGTGGAATGCTAGTTGGCATAATTTCAATGTAATTCTTCTTACTTGTGATATGAATATTCAGATCCGAAAGATTCAAGGCAAAAGTTCATATTGACATAAAAATAATAATACTTCAAGCATACTAATAAAGCAATTATGTCTTCTCAAAATATCATGGCCAAAGAAAGCTATCCCTACAAAATCATATAGTCTGGCTATGCTCTATCTTCACCACACAAAATATTTAAATCATGCACAACCCCGATGACAAGCCAAGCAATTGTTTCATACTTTTAATGTTCTCAAACTTTTTAATTCTTCATGCAATACATGAGCGTGAGCCATGGACATAGCACTATAGGTGGAATAGAATGGTGGTTGTGGAGAAGAAAAAAAGGGAGAAGATCGTCTCACATCAACTAGGCGTATCAACGGGCTATGGAGATGCCCATCAATAGATATCAATGTGAGTGAGTAGGGATTGCCATGCAACGAATGCACTAGAGCTATAAGTATATGAAATCTCAATAAAAGAAACTAGTGGGTGTGCATCCAACTCGCTTGCTCACGAAGACCTAGGGCATTTTGAGGAAGCCCATCATTGGAATATACAAGCCAAGTTCTATAATGAAAGATTCCCACTAGTATATGAAAGTGACAACATAGGAGACTCTCTATCATGAAGTTCATGGTGCTACTTTGAAGCACAAGTGTGGTAAAAGCATAGTAGCATTGTCCCTTCTCTCTTTTTCTCTCATTTTTTTATTTTTTATTTGGGCCTTTCTCCCTTTTTTATGGCCTCTTTTTTTCTTTTTTTTTATTTGGGCTTCTTTGGCCTCTTTTCTTTCTTTTTTTATTTGGGCTTCCTTGTCCTCTTTTATTTATTTTTCGTCCGGAGTCTCATCGACTTGTGGGGGAATCATAGTCTCCATCATCCTTTCCTCACTGGGACAATGCTCTAATAATGGTGATCATCGACTTGTGGGGGAATCATAGTCTCCATCATCCTTTCCTCATTGGCACAACTGAAGAATTACAACTCGATACTTAGGACAAGATATGACTCTATATGAATGCCTCCGGCGGTGTACCGGGATGTGCAATGATGCATGAGTGACATGTATGATAGAATTGTGAATGGTGGCTTTGCCACAAATACGATGTCAACTGCATGATCATGCAAAGCAATATGACAATGATGAAGCGTGTCATAATAAATGGAACAGTGGGAAGTTGCATGGCAATATATCTCAGAATGGCTATGGAAATGCCATAATAGGTAGGTATGGTGGCTGTTTTGAGGAAGGTATATGGTGGGTTTATGGTACCGGCGAAAGGTGCGCGGTACTAGAGAGGCTAGCAAGGGTGGAAGGGTGAGAGTGCGTATAATCCATGGACTCAACATTAGTCATAAAGAACTCACATACTTATTGCAAAAATCTATTAGTTATCGAAACAAAGTACTACACGCATGCTCCTAGGGGGATAGATTGGTATGAAAAGACCATCGCTCATCCCCGACCACCACTCATAAGGAAGGCAATCAATAAATAAATCATGCTACGACTTCATCACATAACGGTTCACCATACGTTCATGCTACGAGAATCACAAACTTCAACGCAAGTATTTCTCAAATTCACAACTACTCAGCTAGCATGACTCTAATATCACCATCTCCATATCTCAAAACAATTATCAAGTATCAAACTTCTCATAGTATTCAACACACTCATAAGAGAATTTTATTATTCTTGAATACCTAGCATATTAGGATTTTAAGCAAATTACCATGCTATTTAAGACTCTCAAAATAATCTAAGTGAAGCATGAGAGTTCATCTATTTCTATAAAATAAAACCACCACCGTGCTCTAAAAGATATAAGTGAAGCACTAGAGCAAATGACAAACTACTCCGTAAGATATAAGTGAAGATCAATGAGTAGTCGAATAATTATGCAACTATGTGAAGACTCTCTAACATTTAATAATTTCAGTTCTTGGTATTTTATTCAAACATCAAGCAAAGCAAAATAAAATGACATCTAAGAATAACAAACATCATGTGAAGAAGCAAAAAACTTAGGATCAACCGATACTAACTGATAGTTGTCGAAGAAGAAAGGTGGGATGCCAACCGGGGCATCCCCAAGCTTAGATGCCTGAGACTTATTGAAATATTATATTGGGATGCCTTGGGCATCCCCAATCTTGAGCTTTTGTGTCTCCTTAATTCCTCTCATATCACGGTCTCCCTAAATCTCAAAAGCTTCATCCACACAAAACTCAACAAGGACTCGTGAGATAAGTTAGTATAAACCATTGCAAAAACCTTATCATACTCTACTGTAGAAAATCACTAAAATTATTATTCAACATTGCATACTAAATGCCTCTGCATATTTAATAGTCCTATCCTCAAATAGAATCATTAAAGAAGCAATCATATGCAAACAATGCAAACATAACAGCAATCTGCCTAAACAGGATAGTCTGTAAAGAATGCTGCAACATCCATACTTACCTAGCTCCAAAAATTATGAAAGAAAATTCCCACTGTAGTAAATTTATCAGAGCTTAATATGCAAAAGTTTTCAACATTTTATCACATTCTGACTTTTCTAGGGAATTATTGCAACAGCGGTAAACTTTCTGTTTTCAAACAGCAACATGTATACTTGTAACATAGGCATAGTAAAGGATATCAATGCCACTTTTATTGAAATAAAAGATGAAAAACATTGTTCTAAATAAAATAAAGCAAATTATAACAAAATAAATTGACGCTCCAAGCAAAACACATATCATGTGGCGAATAAAAATATAGCTCCAAGTAAAGTTACCGATGAACGAAGACGAAAGAGGGGATGCCTTCCGGGCATCCCCAAGCTTAGGCTCTTGGCTATCCTTGAATATTACCTTGGGGTGACTTGGGAATCCCCAATCTTAGGCTCTTTCCACTCTTTATTCAGAAGTCCATCGAATCCTTACCCAAAACTTGAAACTTCACAACACAAAACTTCATAGAAAACTCGTAAGCTCCGTTAGCGAAACAAAACAAAACACTACTTCAAGGTACTGTAATGAAGTCATTCTTTATTTATATTGGTGTTAAACCTACTGTATTCCAACTTCTCTATGGTTTATAAACTATTTTACTAGCCATAGATTCATCAAAATAAGTAAACAACACATGAAAAACAGAATCTGTCAAAAACAGAACAGTCTGTAGTAATCTGGATCAAACGTATACTTATGGAACTTATAAAATTCTCAAATAAATTGATGGACCTGAGGAATTTATCTATTAATCATCTGAAAAAATAATTAACTAAATATCAATCTCCAAATTAAAATGGCAGTAGTTCTCGTGAGCGCTAAAGTTTCTGTTTTTTACAGCATGATCAACAAGACTTCCCCCAAGTCTTCCCAAAGGTTCTACTTGGCACAAACACTAATTAAAAGCATAAAAGAACATCTAAAAATAGGCTAGATGAATTATTTATTACTAAAAAGGAACAAAAAGCAAGGAACAAAAATAAAGTTGGGTTGCCTCCCAACAAGCGCTATCGTTTAACGCCCCTAGCTAGGCATGATGATTTCAATGATGCTCACATAAAAGATAAGAATTGAAACATAAAGAGAGCATCATGAAGAATCTGACTAGCACATTTAAGTCTAACCTGCTTCCTATGCATAGGGATTTTGTGATCAAACAACTTATGGGAACAATAATCAACTAGCATAGGAGGGCAAAACTAGCATAACTTCAAGATTTTAAGCACATAGAGAGGAAAATTGGTATTATTGCAATTCCTACAAGCATACGTTCCTCCCTCATAATAATTTTCAGTAGCATCATGAATGAATTCAACAATATAACCCGCACCTAAAGCATTTTTTCATGATCTACAAGCATAGAAATTTTATTACTCTCCACATACGCAAAATTCTTCTCATTCGGAATAGTGGGAGTATCATAGGAAACTCGAATACTATAAATTGTTTCCACATTAAAAGAGTAACGTTCAGAGAAGGGGTAATCATAATCATGACAAGTTTTATAAATATAATCACTACTTTTTATAGCATAAGTATCATCACAATAATCATCATAAGTAGGAGGCATGCTGTCATCATTATAAACTTGCATATGTAAACTTGGGAGACTAAAAATATCATCTTCATTAATCATAGCTTCCCCAAGCTTGGGACAAACATTAATTGCAGCAAATATATTCTTAAAAACATCATCTTCATCAAACATAGCATCCCCAAGCTTGTGCCTTTTCATATCATAAGCATAATCACTCTCATCATTAATAGTATGGATAGCACCAATAGTATAGCAATTATCATATTCGTCCAAGCAAGTGCCAAAAAGATTTTCAAGATCATAAGAAGTATCATTATCTTCCACAATTATATTTTCATAAGGCACAATATTAATAGGAGCAGCACTATTTGGGGGAGATATCTTTTTACCTCTCTTCCTTTTTCTTTTCTTCTTCTTCACCACATCATGTGTGGGTTCAATCCTCTTTTGGAGCTCCTTATTAATGAGATTGGTTGAATAGGAGGCTCCTCCTCGTTACCTGATTCATCATAAGAAATAATAGGAGGATATTGGGAAGTCTCTTCCCTTTCATTAGTATTCTCTTCATCCTCTATTTGTTTACTTTTCTTTATGTAATTGGCAATATAAGGATTTTCAATGCAATTCACCGCATAATACATATAAATATTCTCTAGATCAAAATCAAGAACTCTATCAAGATTAAACTTTGGAATACCTCAGTTATACGTTTCATTTCTTCATACCCCAAAAGAAGGCTAAGCTCTTTATGATGCTCAAGGGTAATCAAATTATCACAATGTTTGGGCACGACTTGATCATGAAACAAATAATATTGGAGCTTTAAATGACCATGTTCATTGCAAAGTTCACAAGGGGCACGAAAAATATTGAATCTTTCAGCACATTCATCTAGCTCTTCTTGCAACAATTTGGTTTCTAAGTACTTATGCCTCTTGCAATATCTATCTTCCCTATTTGGTGTGTACTTGCAAACCCAGTCTACTCCACAAAAATTGACATGTTTATAGGAGGCATTTTCATCATAACTAGTGCAATCATCATTAGCATCATGGATATTCAAAGAATTCGTACTAACAACATTGCAATCATGCTCATCATTCAAATATTTAGTGCCAAACATTTTATAGATTTCTTCTTCTAGAACTTGAGCACAATTATCCTTTCCATCATACTCACGAAAGATATTAAAAAGGTGAAGCGTATGAGACAAACTCAATTCCATTTTTTAATAGTTTTATTTTACAAACTAAACTAGTGATAAAACAAGAAACTAAAAGAGTCGATTGCAAGATCTAAAGATATACCTTCAAGCGCTAACCTCCCCGGCAACAGCGCCAGAAAAGAGCTTGATGTCTACTATACAACCTTCTTCTTGTAGACGTTGTTGGGCCTCCAAGTGCAGAGGTTTTTAGGACAGTAGAAAATTTCCCTCAAGTGGATGACCTAAGGTTTATCAATCCGTAGGAGGCGTAGGATGAAGATGGTCTCTCTCAAGCAACCCTGCAACCAAATAACAAAGAGTCTCTTGTGTCCCCAACACACCCAATACAATGGTAAATTGTATAGGTGCACTAGTTCGGCGAAGAGATGGTGATACAAGTGGTATATGGATAGTAGATAAAGGTATTTGTAATCTGAAATTATAAAAACAGCAAGGTAACGAATGATAAAAGTGAGCGTAAACGGTATTGCAATGCTAGGAAATAAGGCCTAGGGTTCATACTTTCACTAGTGCAAGTCCTCTCAACAATAATAGCATAATTGGATCACATAACTATCCCTCAACATGCAACAAAGAGTCACTCCAAAGTCACTAATAGCGGAGAACAAACAAAGAGATTATGGTAGGGTACGAAACCACCTCAAAGTTATTCTTTCCAATCAATCCGTTGGGCTATTCCTATAAGTGTCACAAACAGCCCTAGAGTTCGTACTAGAATAACACCTTAAGACACAAATCAACCAAAACCCTAATGTCACATAGATACTCCAATGTCACCTCAAGTATCCGTGGGTATGATTATACGATATGTGTCACACAATCTCAGATTCATCTATTCAACCAACACATAGAACCTCAAAGAGTGCCCCAAAGTTTCTACTGGAGAATCACGACGAAAACGTGTGCCAACCCCTATGCATAGGTTCATGGGCGGAACCCGCAAGTTGATCACCAAAACATACATCAAGTGAATCACATGATATCCCATTGTCACCACAGATATCCACGGCAATACATACATCAAGTGTTCTCAAATCTTTAAAGACTCAATCCGATAAGATAACTTCAAAGGGGAAACTCAATTCATTACGTGAGAGTAGAGGGGGAAGAAACATCATAGGATCCAACTACAATAGCAAAGCTCGCGATACATCAAGATCGTATCATCTCAAGAACACGAGAGAGAGAGAGAGAGAGAGATCAAACACATAGCTACTGGTACATACCCTCAGCCCCGAGGGAGAACTACTCCCTCCTCGTCATGGAGAGCACCGGGATGATGAAGATGGCCACCGAAGAAGGATTGCCCCCTCTGGCAGGGTGCCGGAATGGGTCTAGATTGGTTTTCGGTGGCTACAGAGGCTTCTGGTGGAATTCCCGATCTGTTGTCCCTTCTGGAAGTTTTAGGGTACGACGATATATATGGGTGCAGGAAGTACGTCGGAGGAGCCACTGGGGCCCCACGAGGTAGGGGGGCGCGCCCCCCACCCTCGTGAGCACCTCCCGTATCTCCTGACGTGGAGTCCAAGTCTATTCGGTGGCTTTTGTTCCAAAAATAACTTCTCCAGTTGATTTCGTTCCGTTTTGACTTCGTTTGATATTCCTTTTCTTCGAAACACTGAAATAGGCATCAAACAACAAATCTGGGTTGGGCCTCTAGTTAATAGGTTAGTCCCAAAAATAATATAAAAGTGGAAAATAAAGCCCAATATTGCCCAAAACAGTAGATAATATAGCATGGAGCAATCAAAAATTATAGATACGTTGGAGACATATCAGGAGGGCCCATTCAGGGTCGTCCATGTCTCCAGGCCGGGTGCAGCGTGCCTGGAGACGCGGGACGGGATACCTATCCAGAACGCCTAGAACATCCAGCACCTCCGGAAGTTCTATCCATGAAGCAAGGCCCAGAACTTGAGAAGCAAGGCCCGGAGCCTGAGAAGAAAGGCCCAGAGCTTGTGAAGAAGGCCCGGTGCCTGTGAAGAATCGCCGCCCGTGACACTCTCACGTAATAATGAGTGGGGTTGTACACGCCCCAGAGTCTCAGGAGCGCCGGCCTCAGGCCCTGGGGCTCCCTCCCATGCCTAGTGGACAACACTTAGCTCCGCGCTGGTGAGAAGACTTGAAGACTAGATTAGGTGCCGGACGCGGCTTTTCATTTGCTTTCCGTAGTTGACTCACTTTTCCTCAATCAAAGTTTTCCCTTGGCATTCCTTGCCGATTTGATTCCCTCGCTTCTCACTGCATTTTTTCCATCTCGAATTTGCTTGTGTTCTCTCTCTCGCATGCCTCGTGAGGGGGCTAGGCAGGTGCCCTCGTGAGCATTTTTCCTCCTTTCTGCCTTCTCGCGAGCCACCCTTGTTCGAGCCCAAAAGCTGGCGCACCTCTCCTAGTCCGGGCCCCTCGGGTACCACGACACAAAGCGCCAAGACAAGGCCAGGATGAGCACCACCATCTTTTAACGCACTTCCTAACGATTTTTTCGCGGTTACTGAGCGAATGCCGGCCACCAAGGCAAGATGAATGTGAGGAAATAAACGCTTTGCGAGGAAGAGGACGTCCTAAGTATACCAGGTTAAGTTCTCTTTGCGTAAAATAATGACACAACACGAGAACAACACGCATACTGATATAACCAAGGAACCATAGTTCGATACACGCCCCCCCTGGGCCCATGCTGGTTTCATTCTTGATGCAGGAAAAGAGCAAAACAAAAGTAGCGTTGCAGCGATCCGTGAGGACAGGCACCTAGCACTACCCCAAGCCTAGCCAGATCCTTCCTCATGCTTCACGGAGGTGCGGCGACGAGACGACCCACTGCCTCCTTCAAAACGGGTGCGGCGGCATGGTGGCTGGGCATAGCCGCCACTGCTGGAGCTATAGCCGGAGGAAGAGTCGCCGTAGCTGGACGAGACACGATCGCCGATGAGGGCGGGCTCGCCCTCGTCCTCGTCGCGACCGTCCCCAAGGCCGAGTACCTCATCACTGTCGTTCGCCTCGAGGCAGCACCCGGCACGACGACCATCTTCCCCAAACACCCTCACATAAAGGGTCGACCCCCCATCGTACCTGAAGTGAGGGTGCACCGCCTGCCCAGGTCGCGCGCGCGGGCGAATGTCTGCCAGCCGCGGGCCAGGGCTATGTTGCCCGTGGCGGAAGTCTCGACCGCAACCCAAGAGGCCTTGCTGCAGCAGCCATCCGCCTACAGCCAGAGTCCGCCTGGGCCAGAGGTCGGCAGTTCGTCGGCGAAGAAGTGCGGGAGTTGGAGCCAGTTGTCGGTCGGGTTCTCCGACTAGACAATGAACTCCGGCGACACCTCCGCCATGTGGAAGCACGGACGAGGGGACCGCGCCACCATGGCGTGCCTCCCCTCATCAATTGGACTGCCATGGCTGGGATGGCCCACTCCGTGTGACGTGGAGTCGTCTCGACAATGGGCCACGGCGGGGGTCGCAGCATGTTTACACGGGCGGCCGTGGGCGCGCTTGGGCGCCGGGGAGCCTGGTCCCTCGCAAGGGGCTTTCCCCTTCTCAGCGGCAGAGAACATCCTTCATGGTGCCATGGGTGTCACTACAAGTGATGGAGCAAGGAGGAAGGAGCAAACAAGCAAGGAATAGATGGGCAATGGGGGCTCCGCCCCCCTCCCCATTAGAGAAAGGGAAGGCCAACCGGCGTCTCCCACGATCACAGGTAATGATAGTTTTCCTTGCATGTCGCAGGGACCTGACAAGTAGAGCAGTTGCCGAGGCAATGTGGGGAAGCAGAGACGCCCACGTCCAATCACCAACCACGCGTCAATCGAGGTTGCAGGCTTTTGGGACCTACGGTGCTCCGCACTTGGCCCTTGGCTTCGCCGCGAAGCCAAGCCCGGGCGCACCTTCGGCCCGGGGGCTACTGTCGGCGTCCTGGGAACGGGGGTACCCATACTTGAATACCTGCGGCCCGCGGCGTGGCTGAGCCTGCAGGCCGTACGGCCCATCTTCACCAACAAAGCATCCAAGACCCTCGCGAGGCGGACGATGCAAGACCTCCTCTGGAGTGGCCTAGCCAGGCAGGCTCACGAGGAGCAGAGATATCAAGGTGGGGCAAACCTCACGAGACCCTCATGACGTGAGCCATGACACAAGACACCAGGCGGGCGCCAGGCGGGTGCCAGCGCGCGCAGCGTCCTTGTTTCCTCTTTGGTGCTAAGGAGGCAAGCGCATGCGAGGAGTACCGAGGCATCGGGCAAAGGTTGCCACTTCAGTGCAACAAGACCAAGACCAGGAGGACGGCAAGACGGAGGTCATCATGGAGCCCAAGACGGCGTCACCGCCAGAGTCTTTTGCAGGCGAAGACTACTTTTGTCGGGATAGCTTGTACTAGCTGTCCCCATTCAAATTGGCACGCCATTGTTGGCTCCCTTCCCGCTCAATATTTGGGAAGAGGACCCGGGCCTATATAAGTAGAGCTAGCCACCATAGTAGAGGGCGGCGGATCATCATCTCATCTCATCTTAGCTTGACCCAACCCGATCGAGAGCCTACTCGCAAGAACATCTCAACCTCAGGGGGCTGCTCTTTCCCTGTAACTATTCTTCATCAGCCCTAGAGGCAATCCACCACCACCACACTGGAGTAGGGTATTACACCACAATGGTGGCCCGAACCAGTATAAATCTTGTGTCTTTCTGTGTTGCGAGTTCGTCGAGTTCGTCCGCGAGATCTTAGCGAGCTAGGGCGTAGATTGGTGGGAAGGAAAGACTTCGCGTGCACCCCAGTGTTCGAACCTTAAGGGTTTGCCGGAACCCCACATCCGACAGTTATCAACAATAGTAACAGGGGCGTACTGATAGTGTTGTACAACGAGGTGTTTACATAAGCAAGGAAATGTTACTACTTAGATCACAAAAAAGTTAGAAGAAAGGTTAAACAAACCAACAGAAAGGAAAATGTGATTATCAATTTAAACAGAACAATGGAAAGGAAAATGTGTTTAAACACATATTCCGGTTGTATATCCTTTCCAAGGATAAGCAGAGCATGATATCCATGATAGGATAGAAAGTAGAAACCATTTAGGTAAGGGGAGAGGAATTCTTGGCATTACCCATACAACAGTGTTTGGATAATTGATAAAGAAAATTTAGCATTGTGCTTCAAATGTTCTTATTGATGATAGGAGTACCCCAAACATGCGTCGAGATAGTATTGACATGGTCTTCAAGCAATGGTCAGACTTTGGATACACAAAGGATCCATCAGGAACAACTTATAGAGTAAGTCTTACAAGTTCCTCATGGGAGAAGGGCTAACTTGCAAAAAAGAAACTATAACAATAGGTCCTCCGGCCAGGTGTGTTAGGCATGACATCACCTTACCGGGTCGTATAAAAAAGACCAATGTTATAACTATTGGAAATATGTTCCAACCGTCATATCTGACCGAGATTCAGATCTGATTGGTGTCAGGATACCGCAGACTCGGGATGCCTGAGAAGAGAAGGTACACACAAATTGACAAGGTGGCATTATAATATTATTAGGAAATGAACTATAGAAGCAAGTTCCAAAACAAGAGTTCATCATTAATCAAGGAGAGGATGAGGGGGTAGCTGATGGACTCAGTGACAATTCCTCAAGATTTCCAAAAAAGGTGGATTTCCACAATTATGTGAACAAGGAGATGTCAATTGTCAAATCATACGGTATAATGATGTATGCTCGAGGAGAACACACACAATTAAACATTGGTTGAAAGGTGCACCTGAGATATGGGCTTTGGTAGCATGATCAATGTTATAATGGTGATTCAATAACCAGTAGTCTAAGAATGAACTGTCGTTCATTAACTTCAAAGCAATAGGGTTGCTAGAAGTACATAATCCAAATAGCACCGTTCACTTGTTGGTATCACGGTTAGAAACAACATGGGGACCAAGAAAAAAATGGTGATGGTAATAAGTATCACTTGTATCAAGAATTATTTAGGGGTGGTGAAATTCTCATGACATTCTTGACATAAAAGACGGTAGTACCCCAAGGTAGAACATAACATAAGCTAGATATCAAGGAGCTCCACACGCACAAGTATGTGTTGGAGGGAAGGCAATAATGTTGTTGATGATAACACAATTCATTGAGGGGCAAGGATGGTATTTCTCATCATGAATTCGATCGATATCCTGGAAGAGTTAATAATGTTGATGATGATCAGGACAACTTTTGTCGAGAGGCTCCATGAAGAAGCAATCGAACAGCGATGACATAAAGTTAAAGGAATGATGAAGCGAAAGGTTATTAGAACCAATGGTATGACACAAACTCGAATTCAAGCTTGCTATTCAAGGCGACATGACATGACGAGGAAGATCGATGTAAGGTTAGCTCATCGTCAAAAATTGTGCTCCGGGAAGAAGCACCAGGTAGCACAGTTAAAATTTAGCTTGATAATGATATAGCCGATCAAGCTTGGGATGACTTGAAGGATTATTAAACTCATAAGCAACAAACATTACTTAGAGTTATTGAATCAGAGTGGGAACTCGAGTCACTATTTGGTGTTCTCGGATGGCGACAACCCAGAACCCAGGAAAATTGGAATCGGTGAGAAATAACAGTTGATGAAGAACCCATAAGAAGTTACGCAGTTCCATGATATTCTCGGGATACCAGAATGTAGCGACGGTAGATCAAAGTAAAGGTTGGACTGGGGTATTGATCCGCGGAAGAAAAATGTTTAAACTTTCCCGAGAAATGGGATCAAAGAAGAACAATATGGTCGGAACCATACTGCAAGGTATCCAATTTAAAGACACTTAAAGAATTACTCAAATGATTAAATATTTAGCAAGAAGCTTCCATGATAAGTTCCACATCGGGTCCATGGGCATGAACACAAAGTTCAAGGTCGACTCCCACTTTTTTAATGCATAACCTTCCATTCACTTCTCGTCTTCACGACCCAGGCAGACATACGCGCGCGAGGGGCGGACAAGGGGCGCACAGGAGCCGGCTGACGGGGCACGCATAGGGTGGCCAGGTGAGGCGGGGACGTGGCCAGGGGTTCGTGGACGTGGAGCTCCGAGCATGGCTGTGGGGTGGAGACTTGCAGTGAAGAAAGTGACGGGGAAAGGCGAGGGATCGACAAAGGGGCTCACATTGAGCATGTAGAGGTGCTAAGTGGGCTCGGGGAGGGCTCGACGGCGCCAGAATCAAAGACGAATGCCGGCGGTGGTCCGAGGTAAATGGAGCTCAATCCCAATGATGTAGGGGGTCGTCTTGAGCTCGTGGTCGAGGAGTACGTAGCGGTCGCTGTCGGAGCTCCTGGACGCCTCAACGGGGTGCGAGGAGGACGGAGAGCGTGTGGGCGACGACGAGTGTCAGTGTCAAAACCGGCCGATCTCGGGTAGGGGGTCCCGAACTCTGCGTGTGAAGATCGAAGGTAACAAGAGACAAAGGGGACACGATGTTTACCCATGTTCGGGCCCTCTTAATGGAGGTAAAACCCAACTTCCTGCTTGATTGACTCTAATGAGTACAGGGGTTACAAGAGTTGATCTACCTCGAGATCGTAATGGCTAAACCCTAGTTGTCTATCCTATGTCAATTCTGATAGCCTCTACGGACTAAACCCTCCGGTTTATATAGAAACCAGATGGGCCTAGGGTTGTACAGAGTCGGTTTACAGAAGAAGGAATATATACATCCGGACGCCAATCTTGCCATCCACGCAAATGAGAGTCCCATCCGGACACGAGGGAAGGCCTTCTACTTTGTATCTTCATGGCCCGTCAGTCCGGCCCATGTCACATAGCTCAGACACTCGAGGACCCCATAATCCAGGACTCCCTCAGTAGCCCATGAACCAGTCTTTCGATGACGATGTGTTCGGCACACAGATTGTCTTCAGCATTGCAAGCTGGGTTCCTCCTCCGAATACTTCAAAGCAAACTTCTGAATAAGAGATATGTATCCGACTTTGTATAACAGCCACAACCCTCAACCACAAAGGTAAGATACTTAATCAAAGTATAGTGTGTCTACTGACAACTTTTTCGGTGAAACGTTACGTCTGGCCTATTTATCATTTCGAACCATTTTTAGCCTCCCGCTTCGCATTTCGAGGTGCTGCCTTGATACGTCTCCAATGTATCTATAATTTTTTATTGTTCCATGCTGTTTTATTATCAATCTTGGATGTTTTATAATCATTTTGTAGTCATTTTATATTATTTTTTGGTACTAACCTATTGACATAGTGCCAAGTGCCAATTGTTGTTGTTTCCATGTTGTTTTACATCGTAGAAAATCAATATCAAACGGAGTCCAAATGCCACCAAACTTTACAGAGGTTTTTTATGGGCCAGAAGGAAGGAAATGGGCATTGGTTACACCTGGGGGTGCCCCGAGGAGAACACAACCCACCAGGGCGCGCCAGGAGGCCCAGGCGCGCCCTGGTGGGTTGTGCCCACCTCGGGTGCCCCCCAGACCGCCTCTTTGCTCTATAAATGCCCCAAAACTAATCATGATTAGCCGTGTCCCCGGTTATGGACATCTTGAGTCTCTGGTACTTGGATTATCATGTTGATCTCAACATGTTACTCTAAATTAATTTTGTTGGGTTTTAATGATGTTACTTAATTGCGATTGAGAATGTTGTCAACCATTCTCGATGTTTAACAACCACCATGATAGTTAAATAAAATTTATTCCTTTGTAGTAGGGAAAATTTGGCTTTTCGCAAAAACTATAACCATAGAGCTTTTCCACCAGCCAAATATGCATGTAGTGATAGCCATTGTTCATCATTTCTCTCTATGGTGTGAATTTGCCAGTACATTCAATGTACTGACCCTTTGTGGCTGCAACGTCTCATGTTGCAGGATATCTTACGATGAGTAAGTGATACGTTAGGGTTACGATTTCTACACTCAACTTTGCCGTTGGTGTTGATGGGAATCCACAACCTTGTTACTTCCGCTATTTGGATCGAGGTAATAGTATTTACGTTATTTTATACATGTGATTTACCTCTGTTATAAATCCTCGAGTACTGTGTGTGTCAGCATAACGATCCAGGGATGACACTTAAGCACAGAGACTTGATCCATTCGGGTCAGGTCGCTACACTCTCGGTGATGACCGTAGTTTGAGGAGTTCATGTATTCACTAAGTGTTAATGCTTTGGTCCGGTACTCTATTAAAAGGAGGCCTTAATATCCCTTAGTTTCCAATAGGACCCCGCTGCCACGGGAGGGTAGGACAAAACATGTCATGCAAGTTCTTTTACATAAGCACGTATGACTATATTTGGAATACATGCCTACATTACATTGATGAACTGCAGTTAGTTCTATGTCACCCTATGTTATAACGGTTGCATGAGGAATCGCATCTGACATAATTATCCATCACTGATCCAATGCCTACGAGCTTTTCACATAGTGATCTTTGCTTAATTACTTTTCCATTGCCACTGTTACAATTACTACAAAACTGCTACTGTTACCTTTGCCACCGTTATCGTTACTTCCATCCTACTTTGCTACTAAATACTTTGCTGCAGATATTAAGTTTTCCATGTGTGGTTGAATTGACAACTCAACTGCTAATACTTGAGAATATTCTTTGGCTCCCCTTGTGTCGAATCAATAAATTTGGGTCGAATACTCTACCCTCGAAAACTGTTGTGATCCCCTATACTTGTGGGTTATCAATACTATTTTCTGGCGCCGTTGCCGGGGAGCATAGCTCTATTCTCTGAGTCACTTGGGATTTATATCTGTTGATCACTATGAGAAACTTGAAAGATGAAAGAACAAAGATTTTCCCTCAACTACGAGGGGAGGTAAGGAACTGCCATCTAGCTCTGCACTTGATTCAACTTCTGTTTTGAGTAAACTTGCGACACCTACTCCTGCTATTGATTCTGATATGTCGCATGTTATTGATGATGCCACTTCTGCTATGCATGATGCTTATGATGAAACTACTGCTATGCTTGATAATACTGTGCCGCCAGGTGAATTTCTTGATGAACAACTTGCTAGGGTTAGAGAGAATGAAATTACTGAAACTGGTATTATTGATCAAAGTGATGATGAAGATTCTCCCCCTAAATATGAATTGCCTGATGCGCCTGAGGATTATGTTATGGATGAAGAAACTGCTAGAGATCTTTTAGCTTGCAAAGATAGATATGATCTTAAGAAATTGTTAGCTAAGCTGAAAGAAAAGTCTTTGAATGCTAGAATGAAATATCACCCTGCTTTTGCTACTTCACCTATCTGTATTTCTGATAAGGATGATTTTTCTGTCGATCCTGAGATAATTACTTTGGTTGAATTTGATCCTTTTTATGGCAATGAATCTGAAACTGTTGTGGCACATCTTACTAAATTAAATGATATAGCCACCCTATTCACTAATGAGGAGAAAATTCGTTACTACTATATCCTTGCGTTATTTCCGTTCTCATTAAAGGGTGATGCTAAAATATGGTTTAATTCTCTTGATCCTGGTTGTGTGCATAGTCCCCAGGATATGATTTATTACTTCTCTACTAAATATTTTCCCGCTCATAAGAAACAAGTGGCCTTAAGGGAAATATATAATTTTGTGCAAATTGAAGAAGAGAGTCTCCCACAAGCTTGGGGGAGGCTTCTCCGATTACTTAATGCTTTACCTGATCATCCTCTCAAGAAAAATGAAATACTTGATATATTTTATAATGGACTAACCGATGCTTCCACAGAGCACCTGGATAGTTGTGCTGGTTGTGTTTTCAGGGAAAGAACTATTGAGCAAGCTGAATTGCTATTGAATAATATATTGAGTAATGATAATGATTGCACACTTCCTGAACCAACCCCTAAACCAACTCTGAAGAAAAGGGGTATTCTATTTCTCAGTCCTGAATATATGCAAGAGGCAAAGAAATCAATGAAAGAAAAGGGTATTAAAGCTGAAGATGTTAAGAATTTACCACCTATTGAAGAGATACATGGTCTTGATAACCTGACACGGGTAGTAAAGGTAAATTCTCTCTATAGATTTGATGAAGGTGATATTCCTCGTTATAAGTCTGCTAGCCAATGCTTAGATGAGTTAGATAATTTTATTGTTAAACAAGAAAACTTCAATGCTTATGTTGGTAGACAATTGAAACGTAATGCTTATATGATTGAACACTTGAGTGATTATATGTCTAGAGTTAAAGGTGAGCTTAAACTTATTAGTAAACATGCTTCTATGATTACCACGCAAGTAGAACAAGTGCTTAAAGCTCAGAATGATTTGCTCAATGAATTAAATAATAAGAAAAATGATAATGTTGTTCGATTTGTGACTAGAGGGGGTAGAATGACTTAGGAACCTTTGTACCCTGAGGGCCACCCTAAGAGAATTGAGCAAGATTCTCAAAGAACTAATGTTGATGCACCTAATCCTTCTAAAAAGAAGAAAAATAAAAATGATAGGACTTTGCATGCTTCTAGTGAACCTGTTGTTGACACACCTGAGAATCCCAATGATATTTCTATTTCTGATGCTGAAACACAACCTGGTAATGAACATGAACCTAGTGATAATGTTAATGATGATGTTCATGTCAATCCTCAACCTAGCAATAACAATGATGTAGAGATTGAACCTGCTGTTGATCTTGATAACCCACAATCGAAGAATCAACGTTATGATAAGAGAGACTTTGTTGCTAGGAAGCACGGTAAAGAAAGAGAACCATGGGTTCAGAAACCCATGCCTTTTCCTCCTAAACCATCCAAGAAAAAGGTTGATGAGGATTTTGAGCGCTTTGCTGAAATGATTAGACTTATCTTTTTTGCATATGGGGTTGACTGATATGCTTAAAATGAATCCTTATGCTAAGTACATGAAAGATATTGTCACAAATAAAAGAAATATACCGAAAGCTGAAATTTCCACCATGCTTGCTAATTATACTTTTAAGGGTGGAATAGCAAAGAAACTAGGAGATCCCGGAGTACCAACTATACCATGCTCCATTAAGAGAAACTATGTTAAAATTGCTTTATGTGATCTTGGAGCCGGTGTTAGTGTTATGCCTCTCTCTTTATATCGTAGACTTGATTTGAATAAGTTGACACCTACTGAAATATATTTGCAAATGGCTGATAAATCAATTGCTATACCTATCGGTATTTGTGAGGATGTGCCTGTTGTGGTTGCAAACGTTACTATTTTAACGGACTTTGTTATTATTGGTATTCCCGAGGACGATAGTATGTCGATTATCCTTGGTAGACCCTTTTTGAATATTGCAGGGGCTATTATTTATTGCAACAAAGGTAATGTCACTTTTCATGTTAATGGTAATGAGCATATGGTACATTTTACGAGGAAACAACCTCAAGTCCACAATATAAATTCTATTGGAAAAACTTCAACAATTACTATTGGAGGTTTTGAATTTCCTCTTCCTACTGTCAAAAAGAAATATGATATTCTTATTGTTGGGGACATGCATATCCCCATTGAGGTAACTTAGTGTTATTCAAATATTCTCCGGTTTCATGTTATTCGGAAAGAGTTTGTTAACAAGACTTGATCAACCTTGTTAGTGGATTCCTTTTGATGAGAATGAGATGGATGAAGTTAGAAAGCACAACTCTCTGTACCCTCCTTTTACTTTTTGTTATTTAGATTAAATAAAGCAAAAATAGTATTTTTTGTCTATTTTCTGAATTATCCTTGCAATAAAAAATACCCCCAAAATAAAAGTTCTCCAAATGTCCTAAAAATGAAATATGATTTTTTTCTAGAATATTTAAGAATTATTGGCACCGAGGACACACCAGGGGGCCACACCACCTGTCCACGAGGGTCCAGGACGCGCCCCCTGCCTTGTGGGCCCCACGTGGGCCCCCTCCACTTATTCCAGCACCCACATACTTCGTCTTCCTCCAGAAAAAATCCTCCCACATCTCAAACCCGTGTTCTAGCTCATCTTGTTGCCATTTTCGATCTCCTTGCTCAGAGCTCCATTCACAAAACTGCTTTGGGGGATTGTTCTTCAGTATGTGACTCCTCCAATGGTCCAATTAGTTTTTGTTCTAGTGCTTTATTTATTGCAATTTTTTGCTGCTTAGGTGACCCTGTTCTTGAGCTTGCATGTCAAATTTATGTGGTCAAAAGTAGTTTTAATGCACGATATAGCCTCTAGGCACTTGTGGGAGTAGTTTCTATTAATCTTGTTGAGTTTGGTTCACTTTTATTTTGAGTCACTAAAATTTTTAGAAATTTTTCAGAGAAAGAAAATGATGAAGAGATTGTTGAGGGGCTCTTCGCGCCGAAGCTCGAATGATAAGCAAAGTGAAGAGAATAAGAATCCCAAATATAATCTTCCTCGCACTGCAGAGGTTTGGCGGTGTGAATGGCCTTGTGATGAGTTCTTGAGAGCCGCTGGAATTTATGATGATTTTTATCACTTGGCTGAGAATGCAGGCCTCACCGACTTCCTCCACAACCAGCGCGAACAGTATCTCCTACTCACTAATATTTCCATGCAAAATTTCTATTTTCATGCTAAGAAATTGCCACCTTCAGTGGAGTTTCATTTATATGATGAGGTTAAGGATATGTCACTCCGTGATTTTTGTCGGGTCTGCAAGATACCCTTTGTCGGCAGCATTGAGGAACCACACCGTAATGATGTGGAGGGATTTATTGATGAAATTGATGTAGGGGAAACGAGGAAAGTTTCCGATGCAAGAATTACTAGCATACATTTTCTTGTTCTATGTTACTTTGCAATATTTGCTGGTAGATGCTTGATTGGTCGTGGGAACAGCGTAAATCTTAGTGCCCCTGATATTGTTATTTTGCACCATGCTTTGTTTCGTGATACAACTTTTAGTTTAGGCGCTATTATTGCTAAACGATTAAGTCTGAACCGTGCAAAGGGCCCCATCTTCGGCGCCATCTTTGCTTCGCGCCTTGTTGCACACTTTGACATACCTATTAGGCATTATGAGAAAGAAGAAAAGTTGTTGCCCCCTGTTTTTCTAGATTATAAGAGTATGGTAGCACATGACTTTATTGTTAAAAATAATAAGAAACTGCTTAAGTATAATTTGATTTTTGGCAAAACTCACTATGAGGTTATTACCTTGCCTGCGCCCTGTTTGTTTAACATATTTTCAGGCACATACCTCATCTTGCTGGAGGCCGTTTATGCATACTGGAGCCTGACACCAGCTCTAGAGCCTGAGCCGGAGCCACCCCTTGACCCTTATCGACAGTATGTTTATCAGTGGGATCCGGAGGAGTTCGCCAACCAGTGGCACCCAGAGGACACTCCTCCGTACACCAGAGAGGGCAGCTTTGAGCCATGGCCCTAGACAAACTTAGGCCAGAAGCCTAAGCTTGGGGGAGTATGTATTTCTCACAGGCATTACATTTGTGTTCACACTTTTTCATTGTACTATCCATGTTAGTTTATTTTCTTTCTAAGCCTTCTTCTTGTGTGTTTGAAAAACCTTACGAAAAACAAAAAAAATCAATTGTAGCTTTTAGCCAGTTTACTCCATGCTTGTAGTAGTAGTAATTAAAAGAAGACCCAAAAAGATTGATCGTTCTTCTTTTGCTTGTTGGGAGCTTTCCCGTGTAAATAGTTTTATTTCCTTTCTTTTCTTTGGGTCGAGAGGAGAAGACCATGATGAAAATGATGAGTGGCTCTCATATGCATTATTGTTGATCTAACCAAGAGCCCATATTACCTTGTCTTCTCCCTTGTATTGAATGCTTGCAGATTCCAGCTTAGTCCAATGCACGTGCACTATTATTATTATCCACACCATTCGGTCGTGCAAGTGGAAGGCAATAATGATGATATATGATGAACTGATTGAGATGAGGAAAGTTGGTATGAACTCGACCTATCTTATTTTTGTAAATATGATTAGTTCATCATTCCTGATTCAGCCTATTATGAATGAAACATGTTTGCAATGACAATTAGAGATTATAGTTGCTCATGCCATGCTTAATTTACTAGGAGTTTATAATGGTTTACCTTGCGTGCCAACATGCTATTAAAATGCTTGTGATGTGGTATGATAGGGTGGTATCCTCCTTTGAATGATTTGAGTGGCTTGACATGGCACATGTTCACGCATGTATTTGAAACAAAATCAGCATAGCCTCCACAATATTTATGTTCATGGTGAATTATATCCTACTCATGCTTGCACTTAGTGTTGATTAATTTTAATGCATGTTCATGACTGTTGTCGCTCTCTAGTTGGTCGCTTCCCAGTCTTTTTCTAGCCTTCACTTGTACTAAGCAGGAATACTGCTTGTGCATCCACTCCCATAAACCCCAAAGTTATTCCATATGAGTCCACCATACCTTCCTATGAGCGGTATCTACCTGCCGTTCCAATTAAATTTGTATGTACCAAACTCTAAACCTTCAAATGAAATTTTGTTTTGTATGCTCGAATAGCTCATGTATCAACTAGGGTTGTCTATATCTTCCATGCTAGGTGGGTTATTCTCACGAGGAGTGGACTCCGCTCCTCATTCACGAGAAAATGGATGGTAACCAGGATACCCAGTCCCATGTTTAAACTAAAATAATTGCAAACAAAACTCCCCCAAGATTGTTCTTAGTTGGAGGCACCCGTTGTTTTGGACAAGCCATGGGTTGCTATTTGTTGGTGGTGGGGGGTATAAACTTTACCATCCTGTTTGGGAACCGCCTATAATGTGTGTAGCATGGAAGATATCGAGATCTCTCGGTTGTTATGTTGACAATGGAAGTAGACCACTCAAAATATTATTCATCTCTATTTCAAAACTCGAGCTCTGGCACCTCTACAAATCCCTGCTTCCCTCTGTGAAGGGCCTATCTATTTACTTTTATGTTGAGTCATCATCCTCTTATTAAAAAGCACCAGTTGAAGAGCATTGTTGTCACTTGCATGCATTACTATTAATTTACATTGAGTATAACTGTGACTGGATCTCTTTTACCATGAATTACAATGTTTAGTCAATCCTTGATCTTCAGGGGTGCTCTGCATTTATGTTTTCCGGTCTCAGAAAGGGCTAGCAAGATACCACCTTGTTATATCATATTATGATTGTTTTGAGAAAGCATTGTCATCCGAGATTTATTATTATTGCTCGCTAGTTGATTATGCCAGTGATATGAGTAAACATGAGACCTAAATGTTATTGTGAATATGGTTAGTTCATAATCTTTGCTGAAAACTTGAATGTTGGCTTTGCATATTTACAACAAGAGCAAATAGGGTTTGTAAAAGGTTTTCTTTATCACTTTCAGTTTGTCAACTGAATTGCTTGAGGACAAGCAAAGGTTTAAGCTTGGGGGAGTTGATACGTCTCCAACGTATCTACTTTTCCAAACACTTTTGCCCTTGTTTTGGACTCTAACTTGCATGATTTGAATGGAACTTACCCGGACTGACGCTGTTTTCAGCAGAATTGCCATGGTGTTATTTTTGTGCAGAAATAAAAGTTCTTGGAATGACCTGAAACTTCACGAAGAATATTTTTGGAATTTATAAAAAAATACTGGTGAAAGAATCAAGGCCAGGGGCCCCACACCCTATCCACGAGGGTGGAGGGCGCACCCACCCCCCTGGGGCGCGCCCCCTGCCTCGTGGGCCCCCTGAGGCTCCACAGACGTCAACTCCAACTCTATATATTCACGTTCGGGGAGAAAAAATTAGAGAGAAGGATTCATCGAGTTTTACAATATGAAGCCGCCGCCAAGCCCTAATCTCTCTCGGAAGGGCTGATCTGGAGTCTGTTCGGGCTCCGGAGAGGGGAATCCGTCGCCATCATCATCATCAACCTTCCTCCATCACCAATTTCATGAAGCTCACCACCGTGCGTGAGTAATTCCATCGTAGGCTTGCTGGACGGTGATGTGTTGGATGAGATTTATCATGTAATCGAGTTAGTTTTGTCACAGTTTGATCCCTAGTATCCATTATGTTCTAAGATTGATGTTGCTATGACTTTCCTATGCTTAATGCTTGTCACTAGGGCCCGAGTGCCATGATTTTAGATCTGAACCTATTATACTTTCGTGAATATATGTGAGTTCTTGATCCTATTTTGCAAGTCAAAAGTCACCTACTATGTGTTATGATCCGGTAACCCCGAAGTGACAATAATCGGGACCACTCCCGGTGATGACCGTAGTTTGAGGAGTTCATGTATTCACTAAGTGTTAATGCTTTGGTCTAGTACTCTATTAAAAGGAGGCCTTAATATCCCTTAGTTTCCAATAGGACCCCGCTGCCACGGGAGGGTAGGACAAAAGATGTCATGTAAGTTCTTCTCCATAAGCACATATGACTATATTCGGAATACATGCCTACATTACATTGATGAACTGGAGCTAGTTCTGTGTCACCCTATGTTATAACTGTTGCATGAGGAATCGCATCCGACATAATTATCCATCACTGATCCAATGCCTACGAGCTTTTCACATATTGATCTTTGCTAGGTACTTTTCTGTTGCCACTGTTAGAATTACTACAAAACTGCTATTGTTACCTTTGCCACCGTTACCGTTACTTCCATCCTACTTTGCTACTAAATACTTTGCTGCAGATATTAAGTTTTCCAGGTGTGTTCGAATTGATAACTCAACTGCTAATACTTGAGAATATTCTTTGGCTCCCCTTGTGTCGAATTAATAAATTTGGGTTGAATACTCTACCCTCGAAAACTGTTGTGATCCCCTATACTTGTGGGTTATCAACCAACAAGGGTCTGGACTAGGGGTCGACCAACGAAGTGATGCTGCTGCAAAAGCGCATCAAGAGTATGATAAACAAAAACACCAGTCTCACTGACGTGATTCAAGTGATGCTCTTCCGCCGGATCGTCCCATGCCAACGTCGGCCTCTCCGTATGTAGGAGTTTAATCCGGAGGCCCCCGGGACCCTGCAGCGCTTCTTTGGCACAACACACAGAGAGATCTGGAAGCTGCTCTTCAAGGCCTAGAAGACATGGCTGGAGAAGACCGAAGACATCGGTCTTGACAGCGCGAATCCAGCTACTACGGGAAGCATTTTAGTTCCGAACACAATTTAAGTCCATAGGTCAAAGGGTATACTGAGATGTCCATTTCTCATTTAGGGTTGGATAGAGAAGGCAAAGCGGATCAGGTGTCTGGTGCCGCTACCCAAAAACCCAGCTACTCCTCTGCTAACGAGGATGCTGGTCCCGGCGCCCTATCAGGCATCGGAGAAGAAGGCCAAGAAAAAGAGCAAGGAGGCCAAAGGTGGCCTCCGCCATAAAGGGACTTCAGTCGTAGTGTCCGAAGAGACCTAAGCTCCCTCTCCCATGAGGGAGATGAAGACAAAGAGGAGGAGGAGGCATAAAGTGATTCTCTCCTTCAGGGGAGGAAGAAGAAAAGGGCAGCCTCTGTAGATCCGGAGGCAGAGGCGTCCAAGAGATGGAAGATATCCCTCTCGGACGGTTCGGACACGGATGCCGGACACTCCCCCACATGGCGCCCCAGGGAAAAGCCCCCGACCACATCGTAAGTGCCAAAGGATACTCTAACGCTTATCTAGTTTTTTATGAGTAATTATAACACATCATGTTACGTGTTGCAGTCCGGCCTGTGGCCTCCCCCAACAATCGTCATCTAAGGGGAACTCTTTGGCGCCGAAGATGGTGGAGAGCGAGTCGCCTCCGCGAGCCTCTCCGCCTACCACCGCAGTTGACACTGAGGTGTTGTCCCAAAGGACCTCTCCGGGCCACGGAGAGGTGGGGGGCCACCCAGACGACGCCAGAGGGTAATGCCTCGGCTGCCGAGAACACGGGGGGTGCGACCCCCATGGAGACTGGCGACGGGGGCCCTGACCAGTTCGGCCCCTAGACGAACACCATTCCGAAGACCCATGTGGCTCCAGAATCAAGCGAACAACCTCTTCAAAGGAAGGGGGAGCGCGTATTCCGACAGTGACCTCATCTAGTCCGGAGGCACCGAACACTCTGGTGGAAGCACTACAATGTGCTTCCATCATGGAGGAGCACCGTACCCTAATGGGTATGGTGGTTGAGAAGGTTCAGTCCGCCAAGGGTGGGTTGAATGAAGCCTACACCAGCCTGCTAACAGGCTTCGAGGTATGCGATGTAATATTCTTAGCCGCTTTTCATATGAAAATTATGCCTGTGTATAGATAGTAGCCCCTGAGACTCTGTTCGGTTTTGAAAAATGACCGAACAGAGGATCAAATAATAATTGCAGGAGGTAACGTACTGTTCTATTGGTAAACAGGCCTCCCTGTTAGTGGCAACCGCCCAGGCCGCTGAAGTGTCCAAACTTCAGCGGAAGCTAAAGCTGGCCGATGAGGATCTCGTCCGCATTAACAAACAGTTTGATGGGGCGCAAGGTATGTTTGAAAAAGTATTCACACATCTGAAGTGATATGCCAATGCAGAGTTTAAGCTCATGCGTTGCCTTGATCATTATTGCAGGTAGTGTGGCCGAGGTCGAGACCCTGAAGAGCGCCCTTGCCCAAGCCAAGGAACAGGCACGGGTGAGCAAAGCGGCCACTGATAAAGCGTCTATGGACTTAAAGGCCGAGCAAGTTGCCCCCCACCAGTATGAGGAGCGGGTGATTGAAGTGGAGCAAGAGCTCAAGGACGCCGCCAGCAAGTGCCAGTCCTTGGAGGAGAAGAATAAGGCCCAAGCAGTCGATCTAGCTAAGGCTCTCCAGGAGGCCAAGGAAGCGCGGATCGAATCTCGGGCGGCTCGCGAGGAGATCAAACAGGCCAAACTAATAGCGGCTGGTAAGCCCTTTCTTTTGCAGAGTAAATTTGGCGGTCAGAAATATGCCTTGCTCACTCGACTATGGAGTTCTTCAGACACCTTTGCGGATCTTCTGAAGAGCGCTGCTGACGCCGCACAGTATTTTCGGGCCCAATATGGGAACGCAATGGAGAAGCTCTTCTAGTCACAGTACCTCGTGCCGGAGCATCCAACACTGTTGAACAACCATATGATGTAGCTGGCGGAGCTGCATAGGATGTCTGGTTTGGCCATGAAGGACATTATAGTCCGACTGTGGCTAGTCGAACCCATTGCTAGCAGCTACTTCGGCCTGGTCAAGAGGCTTGGCGATGCCCTGCACCGAGTTTAAGCTGTGAAGTGCTTGGCATTCATAGAGGGTGCGCGGATGGCCTTTTCCCGTGACAAGATGCACTGGGCGAAGATGAAGGCCATTGTCGTGGCGGTCGAGGGCCTGCCAGAAGGCAAGGACCACCACAAGCCAGAGTGGTATTTTGAGGACGTCCTAGAGGGTGCCCGTTTAATAGAGGGTCAATGCTCGAAGAATATCATGTTTGAGTGAATGTATTCGGGCTGCCTAGACGTTGTTTTACGAACCAAGGCTTTGTAATATATTTGTGCCTTTTATCTGGAATTACTTTCCTCCTGTGCGGCCGTTTATTAATCTTGAAAGTTTCCAGTCATCGGCTTCAGACCCCACGTAGATGCTACAGGGGTGTTAGGTATAGCGCACGACCACACTTGACCCAATGTTTTGGTCCGTAAAGGAGGTGTCTGCGCAGCGAACTAGGCAATCAGACTATGCGGCTTTATCACTCTCACTTAGCCATTGAAGTTTGACAATGGGACTAGGAACTAGCCCCTGGTGCGTATGCGGCTATCCGAACTTGGATGCCTTAGTGCATGACTGGATGAAGGCCAGTCCTTCGTATAGTACGGAAGAAATCGCAAGAGATTTATGGTGAGTCACTGAATCGCTAACCAGCTCTCGTTGTGTCATGACAGTTAGTTTTCGGCTTTCTCTACTGAGGTGCCTGACCGGACGAGCCAGAAACACAATCGCAGTAGTTCTCCCTTTACCACCTTAGTCGAATGAGCGGAGCGTAAGGTAGCAACCATAGGAGCCGGGCAACCCAACTATTGACCAAAGACATGATTCGGAGCTGATGCATATAATGCAATGTTCGAGACACCAAAGTGTACTTCTAAAAGTATTCGGACTTCTTTTTTTGAAAATATGTATGCCCGGATAGATCCCCTAGTATTGAGACTGTACCAGAATGTATATGTGGCAATCTTAGCACAAATGAGGAATGCAAATTACGAAACAAACCAAGACTGAACGAGGGTAGGTAAAAACCTGTTTTCATTGTAATCTGTTTGATATGTCAAGACATGCTATTACAGATAGTGCCAAGGCTATTTTACATGCCAAAATTTGTACACAAGGGAAAGCTGTATACGGGGCCTAAAAAAGATGGTCTTGAAGATCTCATTGGTGCCCTGCCGCATGTCTGTGTCACTTTTGTCCTTGTGGAAAAGATTCCTTGAGAGGAATGGTCCATGGTCGTTTATACGAAAATGGGCCCGGAAAGAGTCCCTGCACGACCGTGAAGTAGCTAGTCTTTAATGCACCTGTGGTATTTGAAAAAAAGGATCAAAGGAAAAAGGGTCAAGGTCACATAGGTTCGAGTCACACTATGGACCTATCTGTATTGTGCCTCCGTCGTTGCCCAGGGTATTTTGAGTGCGTAATTATGCACACGCGGTACATATGACACGGATGTGTGTGGTGATCGACGGAGGCAAAACTACTAGTCTAGCTCTGGAGTCACCGAGTTGTCATCATGCAGAGTAGACCAGACGCGTTTAACAGTGTCCGGGGGCTTGATGGCCGATGAGGTGTTCGGCCTAGGGAGGCCGCTCTGTACTTCAGTCACAAGGGCCAAAGTGGGCTCCTCGGTTTGGAGGGAGCGCTCCATGTTTCCATTGACTATGATAACACCATGGGGTCCGGGCATTTTGAGCTTTAAGTAAGCATAATACGGGACCACATTGAAGCGGGCGAAGGTGGTTCATCCGAGCAGTGCATGATAACCATTGCGGAAGGGGACGATGTCGAAGATCAAGTCTTCGCTTCGGAAGTTATCTGGTGAACCGAAGACTACTTCCAATGTTATTGAGCCCGTGCAGCGGGCTTCTACACCGGGTATCACTGTTTTCACCTTAGTGGGAAATTTCTTTTGCCCCCCTGTGTTCAGTGGGCGGGGCTCTTCATCATCCTCGCTTGGCGGTCCTTTCCCCTTATGTTCAGTGTTTAACTTACCATCATGTTTAAAGACCCAACAATTTCTGTTGGAGTGGTTGGCAGGCTTATCAGAGGTGCCATGAATCTGGCAAGGCCGATCGAGTATTTTGTCCAAATTGGATGGACCATCTTTATTTCCTTTGAATGGCTTTTCTGCTGACCGGATTTAGCACCACTTAATCCGGTGTTGACCGTCGTGTCTTCGGTATCTTCATTGTTGCTTAGACGCTTGTGTTTGTTGCGTCGTGGCCTGCCGTTGCCATCTATGGCTTTGGAGGTGCCGGCGTCGCTGGTATTGTTGCTTCTACGAGCTAACCAGTTGTCTTCTCCCGCGTAAAAGCGGGTCATAAGTGCGGTAAGGGCTTCCATGGACTTTGGCTTTTCTTCGCCAAGGTGTCGGGCGAGCCATTCGTCATGGACACTATGTTTGAAGGCCGCAAGGGCTTCGGCGTCCGGACAGTCGACGATTTGGATCTTTTTAATTAACAACCTAGTCCAGAGTTTGCAAGCTGACTCTTCGGGTTGCTGGACTATATGACTAAGGTCATCGGCATCCGGAGGCCGTACATAGGTGCCTTGGAAGTTGTCTCTAAATGCATCCTCCAGATCTTCCCAGCTACCAATGAAGTTCTCTGGGAGGCTGATTAACCAGTGTCGTTCTGGTCCTTTCAGCTTTAAGGGGAGGTATTTGATGGCGTGGAGATCGTCGCTGTGAGCCATGTGAATATGGAGGAGAAAGTCATCAATCCACACCGCGGGATCAGTCGTTCCATCCAATGCTTCAATGTTTACGGGTTTAAACCCTTCTGGGAACTGGTGCTGCATTACCTCATTGGTACAGCATAAGGGTTGTGTGGCGCCTCTGTATCGGGCAACGTCGCGACGGAGTTCGGATGACATCCATATTCGGTTTTCGGCCCGGGTGAGGTTATGCCTATCGCGCCAGGCTTGATGGTTGTCGTCTTGCGTTGGGGCACGCCCCCTTGATCCATAGATTGATCTGGCCTGGCCGGCTCTACTGTCCAGGTCCTGGCGTAAGTCATAGGTATAGCCCGGAGCTGCTACCTCTTTGCCTCGACGGCGAGGTGGTAGGAGCTGGTGTTCGGAATAAGTAGTCGCTTTATCTCGCTCATGTGGTGGTCGGTCTAGCTCATCAGCGCAGTCATATCTTGATGGTATTGGCTCAAGGGCCTTCTCGTCGAATTGTGGTATTAGCCAATGCTTCATATAACTCTTTGTTGGGTGCTCGAGGCCGTATTCTTTGGCAGCTAGGACTTGGGTCCATCTTTCGTTGAGGGTATCCTGTTCAGCTTGGAGATGTTGATGCTTCTTCTTTAGGCTTCACGCAGCTGCGATTAGCTGACGCTTAAAGTGCTCTTGCTCGAGGGGTTCCTCTGGCACGATGAAGTCTTCGTTGACGAGGCTGACATCATCCTCGGAGATCGGTATATAGTTACTATCTTCCGAATCCTCATTCCCGACCGGCTCGTCGGGGTTGACTTGTCCCTCCTCCCAATCATCCTGTTTGGACATAGGCTCGACGGGGTCTTCGGGATCCTTGGCATTGTCTGGAGTGTTATTGTCTCTGGTGCTGGTATTACTGTCCTTTTCGCAACGCGATTATCGCTGATGTCAACATTTTGGTGGTGCATCCGTGGGCTTCTCCTCACTCAGATCTTTCCTGCCTTCGTCGTCGTCCTCTTTGGGTGTATCCACCATATATACATCATATGTGGAGGTAGCCGTCCAGCGTCCGGTGAATGGTGGGTCTTGGCTTTGTTTGTTTCCGTCATCGTTGTTGTCGGTGTCAAAACCGGCGGATCTCGGGTAGGGGGTCCCGAACTGTGCGTCTAGGCCGGATGGTAACAGGAGGCAAGGGACACGAAGTTTTACCCAGGTTCGGGCCCTCTCGATGGAGGTAAAACCCTATGGCCTGCTTGATTAATATTGATGATATGGGTAGTACAAGAGTAGATCTACCACGAGATCGGAGAGGCTAAACCCTAGAAGCTAGCCTATGGTATGATTGTTGTTCTGTATGTTATCCTACGGACTAAAACCCTCCGCTTTATATAGACACCGGAGAGGGTTAGGGTTACACAAAGTCGGTTACAATGGTAGAAGATCTGCATATCCGTATCGCCAAGCTTGCCTTCCATGCCAAGGAAAGTCCCTTCTGGACACGGGATGAAGTCTTCAATCTTGTATCTTCATAGTCCAGGAGTCCGGCTGAAGGTATAGTCCGGCCATCCGGACACCCCCTAATCCAGGACTCCCTCAGTAGCCCCTGAACCAGGCTTCAATGACGACGAGTCCGACGCGCAGATTGTCTTCGGCATTGCAAGGCGGGTTCCTCCTCCAGGTACTTCATAGAAGATTTTGAACACAAAGATAGTGTCCGGCTCTGCAAAATAAGTTTCCACATATTGCCATAGAGAGAATAATATTTACACAAATCTAATCTGCTGACGTATTCCGTAGTGTGACACACCACGGCCAAGCCTTTATCTGAGTCGTTTCATTATCCCACCTCAGCGCGTCATGCGAGGCGGTTTCCTTGGCACATCTTGTTAAAGCAGAGATCGTGTCCCCTTATTCCGGGATTCTCATCAATACGGGCGTGGGTAACCCAACCGCGCTATTGATTACGGCGCTTGGGAGATAAGCGAGTTTTACCAGGCTGGTGGGGACGCATAGTCGCGTCCACCCATATAAGGGGATAATGATCCACCTTTTCACCTATGCCTTCTTCCTCCCTTGCTCATCCATTCTCGTGCACTCGAGCTCCAGCGCTCGAGTCCGCACTCCCTACCTCAACCTTCTCCAGCCATGTCCGGAGCGGGAGGCAAGTGGATGGTCTCCTCAGTCACGGAGGGACACATCAAAAAACTGAGGAAGGCCGGATACTTGTCTAAGGACATCGTGTACCGGCTTCCCGAAAAGGGGCAGCTCCTCCCCACCCCAAGGCCCCATGAGAGGGTAGTGTTCCTTCCCCACTTCCTCCGCGGACTGGGCTTTCCGATCCACCCATTCGTCCGGGGACTCATGTTCTACTACGGCCTGGATTTCCATGATCTTGCCCCGAACTTCATCCTCAACATCTCGGCGTTTATCGTCGTGTGCGAGGCTTTCCTCTGCATCCGCCCCCATTTCGGCCTATGGCTCAAGACTTTCAATGTCAAGCTGAAGGTGGTGCGCGGCAACCAGGCAGAGTGCGGAGGCGCCATGGTGGGCAAGATGCCCAACGTCTTATGGCTTGAGGGCTCCTTTGTGGAGACCCTGAAGGGGTGGCAATTGGGGTGGTTTTACATCACCGAGCCGTGCGACCCTGAGTGGGTCGCAGCCCCCGAGTTCCGGTCCGGACCCCCAACGTGGCTCACGTCCTGGAAAGAAACGGGCCTGTCGTGGGGCAACAAATGAGAGGTAACTGGACTGCAAACATGCATCCAAACCCTGGTGGACAAGCAGCTCAAGCTCGTCAATGTAGTCCAGGTTATGCTCATCCGCTTGATCCTCCCGTGTCAACAACGGGCCTTCAATCTGTGGGAGTTCAACCCGGCGCGGCACCGAACTCTGAGCAGGCTCTTCGACACTACGGATGAAGATGCCTGGAAGGTGCTTTTCAAGGGCGCCGAGGCTCCCGCATCCGCCACCGAGGATCGCGGATTCAGCGCGCAGCATCACGCTAGCGCGGTAAGTTGTTTGTACCTTTTACAGGGTATTGGTTTTCCATAGTTTAACTCAATGTGGGATCTAAGCTCCCTTCCCTTTGATAGAGTTGGAAGGCGAAGTCCGGACAGATCAACTGTTCGGCTCCCTTGCCCGAAGACCCAGCTGATGCCCGCTTGGCGAAGCTGCTAGTTCCAGCACCCTATGTGGTGCCGGAGAAGAAGGCCACGAAGAAGGCCGTGGGGACTCGAAAGAGTGCCCGGCGCCAGGAGGTGTCGGGTTCATCACCCGACGGCTTCGAGGAGCATTCCTCCCATGAAGACGAGGAGGATGAAGAAGAGACCTCTCCCCCTCCAGCGGGAGGAGAGAAGAAAAGGAAGGCCGCCCTCTCTGGGGAGGCCGGAGGGTCCAAGAAGGGGAGAACCCTTCCTCCGGACTACTCCACCGACGCCGACGACTGCGGAGAAGAGTGGCCGACCAGGGCCAAGCCCCTGGTGAAATCGTAAGTATCCGGATACCAGAGTAATTCATAGTATTCCTTTATTGCACAGCTTTCCCTTATGTCGAATATGATTATGCAGCCCACCCAAAGACCGGCTCGACGCATCGTCGAGCGGCTCACTGGACTCGTCGGATGTGAATTTGCTTCCGACGGCTTCCTCCCCCCGCCCTATGGACGACGCCGAAGTGCTGTCTCAACAGGTTCCAAGCCGGGAGGAGGTGGTCCTGGAGGCGCCGCAAGGCGACCTCCCGGACACCAGGAGTAAATGGGATAAAACCCCTCAGGGCTCCAAGTCCGGCTCTAGGCTGAACACCACTCCAGAACCTTCAAAGGTTCCAGAATCTGGTGGGGGACCTCCTCCCAAGAGGAGCAAACCCACCGTGTCGGTGACCCCCGTCCAACCAGAGGCGCCGGACAATCTGTTGGAGGCACTCCAAGGCGCCTCCATCGATGAGGAGCACCGCACCATTATGAGTGCGGTGGTCCAGAAGGTTCAGTCCGCCAAGAGCGGACTGACTGAAGCTTGTGCTAGCTTTAACAGGCTTTAAGGTAAGTAAAGAATGTGTAAATAATATTACCGCATAGACAGTAGCCCCTGATGCTCTGTTTGGCGTTCGGGAAGAAAAGCCGAATAGAGGATCAAATAAAATTCACAGGAGTCTAACAAAAAGGAGTCAATATGCGTATGTAGGCTTCTCTGCTTGCATCCGCCGCACTGACTGCGGAAGTGGACACGCTAAAGCAGAACCTCGAGTGGTCCGAGCAAGAGCTCGGGCGTGCCAAGAAGCAGCTCGAGGACAATGAAGGTAAGAAATACCTTGTTTAAATATATATAAAAAGGTGCAATTGCAAAAAATGACAGGATTATCGTGGCTATTGTAGGGGCCACGTCTGAGGTGGCGACCCTTAAGCAAGCGCTGGTCGAGGCCGAGGAGAGGGCGGCCACGGAGCGCACCAAGCGAGAGAAGTACGAGGCCCAGGTTGGCAAGGTGCAGCAAGAGCTCCAGGTTCTCATGAAAAAACATGAGAGTTTGGAGCTGGACTCAAAGACGCGAGCGTCCAAGCTTGCGGCGGCTATTGAAAATGCCAAGTCTGCCAAGGCCGAATCCCAGAAGACCCTCCAGGAGTTGGATCAGGTGAAGAAGATAGCGACGGGTAAGGCATTCTTTATGCAAAGCAAACACATAAACATGAGTTACTTGTTACTTACCCGAATCCGGAGCTCTCCAGGAGCGTTCGCAGATCTTACCCGGAGTGTGTCCGATGCTGCCGCGTTCTATCGAACCGAGGAGGGCAGCTCGACAGAGAAGGTGTTTTGGTCCCAGTATGCTGAGGCCGGACACCCCGTACCCCTGAGTGACCAGCTGAAGCAACTGGTCGAGCTCCACAAGGCGGCCGAATAGGCCATGAAGGGCCTTATAGTTCGGCTGTGTCCTGGAGTGGCTCTGCCTGGGAGCTATTTTGTGCTGGTGCGGCGGCTGGTGGAGGCCTGTCCAAGGCTCGAAGTCATCAAGCACTCCATCTGCATTGAAGGTGCCGTAGGGCCCTTGCCCGTGCTAAGGTGCACTAGGGCTAGCTGGATGCTGAGAAGCTTGTGAAGGACGGGCCACCGCCGGGGAAAGAGCATCGCGAGCCCGAGAATTATTATAAGGATGTTCTGAAGGGTGCCCGCCCTGTGGCGGATGAATGTTCTAGGGATGTAATTTTTGAGTGAAACTTGCTCGTTTTGTCCTGTGCGCTGAAAACTTGTTCATATGCGCTAAGCAATGCTGTTGGAATTTAAAATATTACCTTCTGTGCGGCTGTTTATCAATTCTGAGAGATGGCAAGTCGTCGGCTTCTGCCCCCGTGCCGCTAGTGCTGGGGTGTTCGGGGATAAACCTGAGTGCTCTTTTTCCCACGTTTGGGTCCTTCGAGGGAGGCGCTCAGCCCAACGAACAAGGCAATCGGACTATAATGCGTGAACACTCTCACTTAGCCATAGAATTCTATAATTTTAAATTTCGGCGAAGCCCCTGGTATTCGGAAAACCGAGTTCGAGGTGCTATCCACGCCTTGGCTGGACAAAGTCGGCTCCTCGCTCTAAGCGGCATAAGTCTTTAGGGACTCGAAAAACCTCTCGAACAGTGACCAGCTCTCGCTTCATCATGACAGTCAGTTTTAGCTTTCTCCACTGAGGTGCTCGACCCAGCTCAACTAGGGCACAATCGCAGTGGTTCTCCTAGTGCTACCTTAGTCGATATAGCGGAACGTAAGGCACCAAAACATAGGAGCCGGGAAAACCCAACTATTGACCCAAGACATGATTCGGAGCCGATGCATATAATGCTATAAGTTTGGGGTGCCGCACTTGTTAAAGTGTTCGGACTTCTCACACCATATTGAGGGGTATTAAAGCCCCTGGCGTATTTTGGCCGTACCAAAGTGTACGGGTGCAACATGTCGTTAAGGAACATATATTTGTAAAAAAAGGTAATGCAAAAATAGACAGAAGCTATGCATTGTTTGTTAAAAAGGGCTGTGATCGAAGCAGAACGATACAAATAATGTGATAAGCAAAAGGTTGGACTATTTTAACATGTCCGTTCCATGGGTAGGCTGCGGAATGGTATGTGAAACTGGTATACTGCTCGTGATAGAGACCACCTGGGAGTTCCGTAATGCGGCATGGCTTGTCTACTTCCCTAGTTCTTGCATCGTTTGTGCGGCAATTGAACTGCCGAACAGGCCTTCCGAAGAGTGGAGTCCTGAAAGTAAGAGAAAATTAAAAAATCGGCAGCCCCTGGTGTGGTTTAAGCCGTGTCTTGGGTGTGCTGTGATGGTGCCCCTCCCCCTGTACCCATGGTATTTCTAGAGCATAGTTATGTACGCGAAGTACTGGTTCCGCATTTTTACGAGGGCTGGGGTTGGGGCCGCATTGCTACACCTGCTCGGAGCGTGCTAGGAGGTCTTGTTGTAGGTTACTCCGGGCGCGCTTGACGGTGTCTCGACATTTAATGGCCGGACTGTAGAGGCTGCTTTGTACTTCCGTTGCAAGGGCCGCCGTGTGCTCCTCCGTTCGGAGGGAGGGTTCGGTGTTTCCATTGACCATAATTACTCCTCGAGGGCCTGGCATCTTGAGCTTAAGGTATGTGTAGTGCGGTAACGCATTGAACTTGGCGAATGCAGTTCGTCCGAGCAGTGCGTGATAGCCACTGCGGAATGGGACTATGTCGAAGATTAACTCCTCGCTTCGGAAATTATCTGGAGATCCGAAGACCACTTCAAGTGTGACTGAGCCTGTACAGTTGGCCTCTACACCTAGTATTACGCCTTTAAAGGTCGTTTTGGTGGGCCTAATCCTCGAGGGATCTATGCCCATTTTCCGCATTGTATCCTGGTAAAGCAGGTTCAGGCTACTACCGCCGTCCATAAGGACTCTAGTGAGATGAAATCCGTCAATAATTGGGTCTAGAACCAATGCGATGAATCTGCCATGACGGGTGCTAGTGGGATGGTCCCTTCGATCAAAGGTGATCGGGCAGGAGGACCATGGGTTGAACTTTGGGGCGACTGGCTCTATCGCGTATACATCCCTTAACGTGCGCTTCCGCTCCCTCTTGGGGATGTGGGTTGCGTATATCATGTTCACCGTCCGCACTTGTGGGGGAAAACCCTTCTGTCCACTGTTGTTCGGCGGCCGGGTTCTTCGTCGTCATCGCTATGCAGCCCCTTGTCTGTATTTTCGGCATTTAACTTCCCTGTCTGCTTCAACACCCAACAATCCCTGTTGGTGTGATTGGCCGGCTTTTCGGGGGTGCCATGTATCTGGCACAAGCGGTCAAGTATTCGGTCCAAACTGGATGGGCCCCTATGATTTCTTTTGAATGGCTTTTTCCGCTGACCGGATTTATAGCCTCTGAATCCGGCATTAACTGCCGTATCCTCAGTGTTGTTGCCGTTAATGCGGCGCTTCTGCTTGTTGCGACGCGACCTACCACTACTGTCCCTGGTATCCGAATTACCAGGGTTCTTGGTCATGTTGTTGCTACGAGCAAGCCAGCTGTCTTCTCCCGCACAAAAGAGGGTCATGAGTGTCGTGAGTGCTGCCATAGATTTCGGCTTTTCCTGTCCAAGGTGCCGGGCAAGCCACTCGTCATGGATATTGTGCTTGAAGGCTGCTAGGGCCTCAGCATCCGGACAGTCGACTATTTGATTTTTCTTTGTTAGGAACCGTGTCCAGAATTGCCTGGCCGATTCCTCTGGCTGCTGAATTACGTGACTTAGGTCATCGGCGTCTGGGGGTCGCACATAAGTGCCATGGAAATTGTCGAGGAATGCGGCTTCCAGGTCCTCCCAACAACTGATTGATCCTGTTGGCAAGCTATTAAGCCAATGTCGAACTGGTCCTTTAAGCTTGAGTGGGATGTATTTAATGGCGTGGAAATCATCGCCGCGGGCCATGTGGATTGAAGGAGATAATCCTCGATCCATACCGCAGGATCTGTTGTGCCATCATATGATTCGATGTTTACGGGTTTGAAACCCTCGGGGATTTGATGAGCCATTATTTCGTCTGTGAAGCATAGTGGGTCTGCGGCGCCTCTGTACTGGGCTATATCACGACATAGCTCCAATGAGCTTTGTCTACTGTGTTTGGCCCTGCCGAATTTGTGGCCGGCGTGACGGTTACCGTCTCGATCCGTGGGGCGCCCACACGATCCATAGATCGATCTTGTTTGCCTTGCCTTGTCCTCCAACATATCTCGTAAGTCCGGCGCATATTCCCGTGCCTTGGTACGGGGTGCGGCTTGAGTGGAGGGCCGAGAGGCCTCTCTGTCGCGGCCACGAGGTGGCCGGTCGGCCGCATCAAGTGCTTCCTCCTCTAATCGGGGTAGCAACCTGCGCTTTGGGTAGCTCTTGGAGGGGCGTTCGAGTTTATGCTCTTCGGCCGCAAGGAGTTCAGTCCATCTGTCGACTAGCAAATCTTGATCAGCTCTAAGCTGTTGCTATTTTTTCTTGAGGCTTCTTGCCGTGGCCATAAGCCTGTGTTGAAAATGCTCTTGCTCGACGGGATCCTCTGGCATGACGAATTCGTCATCGTCGAGGCTTGCGTCGTCTTCGGAGGGAGGCATATAATTATCGTCCTCGACCTCTCTGTCTGTCGCTCTCTCATGAGGGCTGGTTTCTCCATCCTCCCGTGCTAAATCTTGCTGGAGGGGGTTTTCTTCGGCACTTTCCAGAGTATTATTATCTCTCGTGCTGGAATCACTGTATTTGTTTTGGCGGGATTTTGAGCGGCGCCGCTGACGCTGGCGCTTAGGCTGTTTCTTGGAGGGGTCATCCTTCGCTGTTCCATCGCCATCTCCTTCTTTTGGGGTGTCCACCATGTATATGTCATACGACGAGGTGGCTTTCCAGGGCCTGATAGGCGCTGGTTCTTCATCGTCTCCTTCATCGGCGTCCATACCGTCGATGTCTTTGGAGTCGAAGTCGAGCATGTCGGTTAAGTCGTCGACAGTGGCTACAAAGTGGGTGGTGGGTGGGCTTTGAATTTCTTCATCGTCCGAATCCCAACCATGCTGACCATAGTCCGGCCAGGGCTCTCCTGATAAAGAGAGAGACTTCAGTGTCTTCAAAATATCGCCGAAAGGCGAGTGCTGAAAGATGTCCACGGCAGTAAACTCCATAATCGGCGCCCAATCGGATTCGATCGGCAGGGGCGCGGAGGGTTCGGAGTCCGGAAAGGAGTCCGGCTCCCTGGAGTGATGAGTCTCGCGGAGTGCGGGGCTGGTGTTTGGCTCGATCACCGTTGGGATCGCAGCCCCCGAGGCGGCGTCCAACCGCCCATCCTCGATCAGCGCAGTAGGCTCCAAATTAAGGGTCAAAGCCGAAGCGGGTGCGGCCTCCAGGGCACTATTCGGCGGCAGAGCTAGATCATGCTCGTCGTGATAGTGCAGCGCGCTCGGCAGTGGCTCGAATCCGTCGAAGATCAAGTCCCCGCGGATGTCAGTCGTGTAGTTTAAACTTCCAAATCTGACCTGGCGGCCAGGGGCGTAGCTTTCGATCTGCTCTAGATGGCCAAGTGAATTGGCCCGCAGTGCGAAGCCACCGAAGACGAAAATCTGTCCGGGGAGGAAGGTCTCACTCTGGACTGCATCGCTATTGATGATCGTAGGAGCCATCGAGCCTGACGGCGATGACACAGAGGAACTCTCAATGAAAGCACCAATGTCGGTGTCAAAACCGACGGATCTCGGGTAGGGTGTCCCGAACTGTGCGTCTAGGCCGGATGGTAACAGGAGGCAAGGGACACGAAGTTTTACCCAGGTTCGGGCCCTCTCGATGGAGGTAAAACCCTACGTCCTGCTTGATTAATATTGGTGATATGGGTAGTACAAGAGTAGATCTACCACGAGATTGGAGAGGCTAAACCCTAGAAGCTAGCCTATGGTATGATTGTTGTTCTGTATGTTGTCCTACGGACTAAGACCCTCCGGTTTATATAGACACCGGAGAGGGTTAGGGTTACACAAAGTCGGTTACAATGGTTGGAGATCTGCATATCCGTATCGCCAAGCTTGCCTTCCACGCCAAGGAAAGTCCCTTCCGGACACGGGACAAAGTCTTCAATCTTGTATCTTCATAGTCCAGGAGTCCGGCTGAAGGTATAGTCCGGCCATCCGGACACCCCCTAATCCAGGACTCCCTCAGTCGTCCATACCGTCGATGTTTTCAAAGGCATAATCTAGCATGTCGGTCAAATCCTCGACAGTGGCTATTAAGTGGGTGGTGGGTGGGACGTAAAATTCCCCGCTCTCAGCCCCTAGTCCGGGCTGGCCGTAGTTTGGAGGTGACGCTTCCGTAATGGCGAGGGATCGCATTAAGTCCAGGGCCTCATTTAAGAGTGAAGGCCGGACGGGGGTCCGAGGACCTACAGGGCTAGGCACGGCAGATTCTAGGTTGTGCTCACCAGATGCGGGCCTCGAGAGTTCGGAGTTTGCATCCTGAGGCGGGTTCGGCTGTCCAATGATAGGGAGAGTCATGTTTGACTCCAGGCTCGCCGAAGACATAGCTGCCTCCGCGTCTCCGAAGAAAAGTTCCATGGTAGGAGAGGGTCCAGTGGGTTTTACATACCCATCTTCGGATGAAGTAGTCTGCCCTGGATCCAAGGCCAAGGCAGGGATGATAGTTGGTCCTTAAGTAGTTCCTGATGACGAGTCCGATGAGTTTCCCTCTTGGAACAAAGGGACAATGGTCGAGGCCGTGAACCCTTCGAAGATCAACTCTCCTCAGACATCGGCGACGTAATTCAGGCTCCCGAATCTGATCTGATGACCAGGGGCGTAGATGTCGATTTGTTCGAGGTGACCAATCGAATTGGCGCGTAGAGCGAAGCTGTCACATCCCTGGTCCTGTTATGCACTAGGCTAGACCTCATGTGAGCATCATGTTTAAATTCAAATGAAATTGAATTGAGGAATTTTCAAAGCCTCAGAAGACCTCTAAAAATAACCAACATTTAAATTTCATCAAATGAGTCCAAGAAAATGTTCCTGTTATTCCATGGAAATATTGGTGAGAGGTAAAATTTAAACCAATATTTTTGGAGTCACAGAGATATTTATTTTGGCCATTTGAATTAATCCAATAACTATTTGCTTTGGATTTATATTTAATATATATTAAATATGACTCCAAATAATTCTGGAAGTTTGTGAGTGGCTTTGTATATATTTTAGTAAGCCACATAATAAACTACAGAATTTATTAAAATGGTTTAGTTGCTAAACTAAATCAAAACAAATACAGAAAAAAATAGAAAATGGAAACTAAAAAAAGAGAGGGAGAGAAGGCCACCTGGGCCACCTACCTGGCGCCCACTTACCTGGCCCAGCTCCCCCAACGGCCCAGCCCACCGCCGCCCCCCCTCCCCTGTCGTCTTCCTCCCTGCCAGGAGGACGGACACCGCGACGCCGCCGCGCGCACCACCTCCACCCTGCTCGGCCACCTCCTGCTTCCCCTGGCCACCTCCTGCTTCCTCCCCGGCCTCCCTAGCGACGCCCCGGACGACGCCACGCAGCCCCGACCGCTCTCTCACTCTCTCCCGAACTCTTCCCCCTCTTCCGCTCCCTCTCCCTCTCGAGCCCGAGCGCAGCCGCAGCCGCGCCACCGTAACGCCGCGGCCACCGTCTCCCCCTCGACCCCTCGCTGTGCCTGCGAGCTCCGTCTCGACGTCCCCGACCTCCTCGACAAGCCACGACACCACGGACGCGCTGCAACGCCGCCATCACCACCATCTTCATCGCCACGGCCGGCGATCGCCGCCGTTCGATTCGCAGCACCAAAGACGCCCCCGAGCTCGCTGACCACCTCATCGTTCTCCCTGTGAGCTCCTGCTGCCTCCTCTTTGCTCGCTTCCCCTGTTCCCGTCCCCTAGCTCCATCTTCCACCACGGCCGAAGCTCGCCGCCGCCGTGCCTCGTCGCCGTCGTGGCCAGAGCCATTGTGGCTCGAAGCCGGGCACACCACCGTGCTCCACACCTCACCTGGAGCACGTAGCACGCACCAACGCCTCCCCTAGCGCCTTGCATCGCCTAACCCGCCGTTGGCCGAACTCCGGCGCCGCCGCGAGCTCGTTTCCGGCGAGCTCCAGCCACCACAGCCGCTGCCGCTCGCCCAGTTGGATGCGGTGCATCTTCAGCTAACCGTAGGAGCAAACCACGCGTCGAATGGTGCTCCGTAGCGAGCATACGTTGCATCTCCGTCGTCGGCCATGGTCGTCGCCGGCGAAACTCCGGTGGGAGCTGACGTGGCTCCGTCATTAGGAGCTAACCCAACTAACTAATCAACCTACAGCCACTGACAGTAGGCCCCACCCCTGGTCAAACCCTAGTCAGCGCTGGGTTTGACCGGGATTAGTTCCTGAGTCACTGACCAGTGGGCCCCACTGGTCAGGTTTGACCTGGACCTGGCGTGTTGACCCTGCTGACGTCATGCTTACTCAATGCTGACGCAATAATGTTTTCTGGTTTTAAAATAATTCAGGAAATTCCAGAAAATTGTATAAACTTCTAAAAATCATAGAAATTCAACCATAACTCCAAATTAAATAATTTATATATGAAAAATTATCAGAAAAATTCAAGGAATCCATCTGTACCATTTTCATGCATGTTAGAACAACTTATAGCTGCTGTTTAGCACAAATCAATTAAATGGCATTTGAATAATCACATATGGAGTTTGAATTTGAATCTTGTATTCAAACCAACTTCATTTAATCTGTTGCTAGTTGCATTAGCTCAAAACACATTCATATTGCCATGTCATGAGCATGCATCATATTGTGCATTGCATTGTTTGTATTTCTTCTTGTTGCCGGTATCTGTTCCCTCCCGGTAGACGTTGTACCGACGATGTGATCGTTGACACTGATGAAGACTCAATGTTATCTTCAGAAGTGCCAGGCAAGCAAAACCCCCTTGTTCATTCCGATACAATCCTACTCTCTCGCTCCTGCTCTCTTTTACTGCATTAGGACAACATCGATTCATCTGTTACTTGCTGCGGTAGCTGAACCCCTTTATCCTTTGCATGACCTGTCATTGCCACAGTAAATAGATGAAACCCACTAGCATGAGTAGGAGTTGTTTGAGCCCTGTTGTGCCTACTCATTCATGCTTGTTTGTCATGCCTGCTACTGCTTAGAGTTGTGTCAGGTCTGATTCATCCGGGATGAATCAGAGGTGTGTGAACATGTCCTACTGTGTGTGAGCTAAGTGTGTGAACACGATTTGGTAAAAGGTGTCGGTGAGAGGCCATGTAGGAGTACATGGTGGGTTGTCTCATTGAAGCCGTCCTTAGGAACTGAGTTCTGTGTTTGTGATCCATGATTCAGCTACTACCATGCATTGGGCCCTGAAATATGACCCCGCTCGACTTCTTATTCACCCTAGTCCTCTGTCCAGGAGTTGCAAGTAGTTTCTGGTGTTTGTAGCTTACTGGAGGCCGTGGACAGCGCTGACCGTAGGGGTGGGCTGTGATGCGGTAGGTACGTGGCACGGTGTACCGGATCCCCGTTTGGTATCTCGGGAACCCTGTTCACATCGTTTGGGGCTGTGAGCGAAACTCCGGCCGGATCTCCTCATGGATGGAACCCGAATAGGCGATAAACCTGGACTAGAGACTTGAGTGTTTAGGTAGGTCGTGGTCTACACCCACGTCGGCTTTCGCTTGAAGTCTACCGAGCACATGTCGTGTGCAGACGCTAAGTGGTGGAAACATGTATGAAGAAGTACACCCCTGCAGGGTTAACATCATCTATTCGAATAGCCGTGTCCGCGGTAAAGGACTTCTGGGTTGCTTATATCAGTTCATAGACAAGTGAAAGTGGATACTCTAAAATACGCAAGATAAGCGTGAGTGCTATGGATGGCGTTCTCGTAGGGAGACGGGAGCGGATCCATAGTGGTGTATTGATATGGTGAATATGTGGACTCGTGTGCGCCACCTCAAAAGAGTTACATTGCAGTCGTAGTTCAGGATAGCCACCGAGTCAAAGCTGGCTTGCTGCAGTTAAACCCCACCATCCCCTTGTTGATAATGATGCATATGTAGTTAGTTCTGATGTAAGTCTTGCTGGGTACATTTGTACTCACGTTTGCCTATTTTATGTCTTTGCAGAGAGACTTCGGTCTCACTAGTAGTTTCGCGTGGACTTTGACGTTTAGCTTGTTACCTCAGCTACGATCTTGTGCCCCGGCAGGATCTGGTAGATAGTCAGGCTTCTCAGCCTTTTTCATTTATAGATGTCTGTACTCAGACATGTTAAGCTTCCGCATATGCTTTGATTTGTATGCTCTGATTGTTGGGTCATGAGACCCATGTTTGTAATATCTCGCTCCTCGGAGCCTATTGAATAAATTACTTGAGTCGTAGAGTCATGTTGTGATGCCATGCTGTATTTGCACATATCGAGCATATTGTGTGTATGTTATTGAAATGCTTGGTATGTGTGGGATCTGACCATCTAGTTGTTTATCTTTAGTATCCTCTCTTACGGGGAAATGTCTCCTAGTGTTTCCACCGAGCCATGGTAGCTTGCTACTGCTCCGGAACACTTAGGCTGGCCGGCATGTGTCCTTCTTCGTTCCTGTGTCTGTCCCTTCGGGGAAATGTCACGCGATGAATGCCGGAGTCCTGTTAGCCCGCTACAGCCCGGTTCACCGGAGTCCTGCTAGCCCAGTGCTACAGCCTGGATTCACTCGCTGATGACCGACACGTTCGATGTTGGGTCATGGATGCATGTCCCCGTAAGTTTGTGCCACTTTGGGTTTACGACTAGCCATGTTAGCCCGGGCTCCTTATCATATGGATGCTAGCGACACTATCATATACGTGTGCCAAAAGACGCAAACGGTCCCGGGCAAAGGTAAGGCGACACCCGTGGGAATACCGTGCGTGAGGCCGCAAAGTGATATGAGGTGTTACATGCTAGATCGATGTGGCATTGAGTCGGGGTTCTGACAGAAGCCACCGAACACGAAAAGTTGACCAGGGAGGAAGGTTTCCCTGGAATCAGCATCGTTGTTGATGATTGAACGAGCCATCGAACCTTCTGCTGACGACAAAGTGGAACTCTCAATGAAAGCACTAATGTCGGTGTCAAAACCGGCCGATCTTGGGTAGGGGGTCCCGAACTGTGCATCTGAGGATCGAAGGTAACAGGAGACAAAGGTGTCAGATCATGGGTTCTGGCAAAACCCTTGAGGTTCAAACACTGGGGTGCGTGCGAAAGTTTTCTCCCTATCGATCCACGCCCTAGCTCTCTAAGATCTTGCGGACAAACTCGACGAACTCACAACACAGAAAGACATAAGATTTATACTCGTTCGGGCCACCATTATGGTGTAATACCCTACTCTAGTGTGGTGGTGGTGGATTGCTCTTGGGCTGATGATGAACAGTACAAGGAGGAAGAACAGCCTCCTGAGGGTGAGGTGTTCTTGTGCTTGGTGAACTTGTGTGGGTGAGATGATCTTGGATCCGCTCTTGATTTGTGATGAGGTCGATCCCCTCTACTATGGTGGCTAGTTCTACTTATATAGGCCCTGGTCCTCTCCCTAAATATTGACCGGGAAGGGAGCCAACAACAGCCAATTCGAAAGGGGGAAGCTAGTACAAGTTATCCTGACAAAAGGTGGTCTTCGCCTGCCAAAGGTTCTGGTGATGACATCGTCTTGGGCTCCATGGTGACCTCTGCACTGCCGTCCTTTTGGTCTTGGTCTCGTTGCACCAATATGGAAACCTTTGCTTGATGCCTCGCCACTCCGCGCCTGCGCTTGCCCCCTTGGCACCAAAGAGGAAGCAAGGACACCGCGCGCACTGGCGCACGCCTGGTCTCAATCGTCATGGCTCACGTCACGAGGACCTCACGAGGTTTGCGTAGCCTTGATCTCTTCGCCCTTCGTGAGCCTGCCTGGCGAGTCCGCTGTAGCGACCCGACCCGAATGGATCAAGTCTCTGTGCTTTCGTGTCATCCCTGGATCGGTATGCTGACACACACAGTACTCGAAGGATTTATAACAGAGGTAAATCACATGTATAAAGTAACGTAAAAACTATTACCTCAATCCAAAATATAGCGGAAGCAACAAGGTTGTGGATTCCCATCAACACCAATGGCAAAGTTGAGTATAGGAAATCGTAACCCTAACGTACCACTTACTCGTCGTCTGAAAAGTCTGCAACATGAAAAGTTGCAGCCCGAAAACGGGTCAGCACATGGAATATGCTGGCAATGTAACACATAGAGAGTAATGAAAGAATAGGCTATACTACATGCATATATGGCTGGTGGAAAGCTCTATGGTTACAGTTTTTGCGAAAAGCCAATTTTTCCCTACATCAAAGGAATAAATTTTGTTTAACTATCATGGTGGTTGTTAAACATTGAGAATGGTTGACAGCATCCTCAATCCCAATTAAAAGTACTCATTAAAACCCAATAGCTTTATTAGAGGTAACATGTTGAGATTCACAATGATATTCAAGTACTAGATACTCAAGTTGTCCATAACCGGGGACACGGCTAATCATGATTAGTTTGTTACTCTGCAGAGGTTTGCGCACTTTTCCCCACATGACTCGATCGCCTCCGTTTGTTTTCTCGCACTACATGGTGTTTGAGAAACGGATGACCGAGACATAGTCTTTCAGAAGCACTAGCACCTTACATGTGGGGTAGACCGGTACACCTACATCCCCTACATCTGCTAGTCCACCCCGTAAGAGTTCGCACAACTTAGTCAACTATGCTAGAGCCCATAGTAGCATGTGGCTGCACACGGAAGTTTCTAGTATGAAATATCTTATGATCCCTTTGAGCCTGGGTGGCGGTCCAAAAAAAAACAGGCAAGTCCTGATAGACATCAGGTGCCTCAATCCACCCAGATGTGTGTTTAAGTTGCCACCTTAGATAAACCATTAAAATTATCAATCTCACATCTGTCATGGATATCACTCACCCAATCCACGTCTACTAGCATAGCATAGCATAATAAGCAAACGTAGAAGTAACTCCCAAGGTTTCATAAGTAACAGGTAATAGGTACTACCTCAATTCTACTTCCCAATCCCACAATTTAATTTAGATCCTAAACAATGCAAGTGTTTGAGGGTTTGATCTAATGCAATAAAACTGGGTAGTAGGAAAGATATGATCAAGTGTTACTTGCCTGCAATGTTGATGAAGATGATTCGCACTCAAAACTCGTGATAGATCTAATCGTCACACTCCGGTCGATCTATCGTAAGCAAACAATAGTAACCACACAATAAGTACTCATCTAATGCACAGGGAAAAATCGAACAAGAGAACGAACCAGAAAGTTCAACTTAAGAACTCCGGTTGCAAAGAAAGAACGAGCCGAACAAACGACGAAAAACAAACGGCGGAAGAAAACAACTCGGTTCTAGCAAGTTGAATCTAGGTCAAAATTTTACTGTAGCAAAAGCTTGTTCAAGTTGATTAGACGAAACGGCGGTTTCGAGATGAAACTCCAGGCGCTTGAATCACCTGATTCCGATAAACGAGCGAGAAGATAAACTAGAACGAAGATCGGATCTGAGATCGCGATCGCGGAATAAATCCGACGAGAAGAAAAAGAAGAACGGTTATACGAACAGACGTCGTTAACCGGGAAATAATCGGTGATCACGTTCGTTGAGACGAACGGTCCGAAAGAAGAACGAAAACCAATCTAGGGTTTTCGGAAAAGAGATCGAAACGAAAAACCGATCTAGAACACCGGAACGGTTTAGCGAAAAATCGGAAAGAAAACGAATCGGTAGAGAAGAAAAGAATCGGAACGGTTTATAAGAAAAACCGAACCGAGGGAAAGAAGAGACGCGGCGCGGTACCTCCGGCGAACGGCGGCGACGGCGGCGTTGACGCAGGGCGGCGGCGGCGCGGTGACGCATGGCGGCGGTGGCGGCACTAGGGCGCGGGGTTGGGCGGCGTTGGGCGCGGCGGCGATGCACAAGGGCGGCGGCGCGGGTGAGAGGCGCGGGGTGAGGCGCGGCTTGGGTGGTGCGGCGGCGCGGCGTGGGGTGTGGCGGCGCGTGGGGCGGCGGAGAGGAGAGGAGAGGTGTTGGTTTGATGTGTTTAGAGGGGGGGTGCTTGGGTATTTATATTGGGGAGGGGAGGGTTTTGCTTGGGGTAGGGGACAAGAAATAGATTAGGATTAGGAAACAAGAGGAAAAGATCTAGAAATAGATACGGAATAAACGAACATAGGACAAGAGTCCTACTAGGACTAGGCAAAAGAAGGAAGCGGCGGCTCCCTGGTGCACGCGCGCTATGGCCTCTTGGCCGGCCGGCGGCTAGTGGCTTGGGCCTTTGGCCCAAGGCGCTGCGGATTTTTTTTTTTAAACGGTCTCGCGCGCAGAAAAATAAATAAAAGAAAATCTAAACGAACTCCAAAATTAATAAAGTAAATTTTCCCCGACTCCTAAAAATGAGTCGAACAAAATGAACTTTACTCGGGCCTAAAAAGCAATTTTTGAAAACACGCATTTTTTCCCTATCCAAATAAAATGCAAATAAAACTCCGGCAAACAAAATTTGATCTATTTATTAAATCTTCATTTTCCTAAATTTGGGAAAGTCATATTATTCCCTCTCTTATATTTTTGATAACGGAAAAATAATTGAAGATGAAATAAATAAATCAAATGATCCTCTTTTCAATTCGAGAAAACTCTCAAATATGAAAATAACGAAATCTCCAACTCTCTCCAAGGGTCCTTGAGTTGCGTGAAATTTCTAGGATCGACCAAAATGCAAGAAAATAAAATATGCATGATGATCTATTCCAAATTGAAAATAAATTCAAAGGGGCTTTGAATTTAATTCTTTGAAACTCCCAACTCATATTTCATATAATTTGAAGAAGTCATTTTATCTTCTCTCGTGAAAATCATTGAGTCGCATAAAGTTTCAGAATTGGAATATTTCCAAATGAAATTCAAATATTCTCAACACCCCTTGTCATTTAAATAAATGGAAGAAGTCATGTCATCTTCTCTCCGGGGTTTTGTGTTGAAAAGAATTTGAATTCACGAAGATCAGAAAACCAATATGAAAGTTTGGGAAAGTCCTTTTATTCCCTCTCATTTAACTTTCAAAAAAATTCGAATCTCACTCAATTCACGCAATCAATCAAACAATCAATCAAATCTATCTATTTGTTTATAACATTCCAAAATTTAGAATTTTGGGATGTTACAAACTACCACCCTTAAAATGAATCTCGTCCTCGAGATTCGGAGAGGCTAGAAAGAATAGGTTAGGGTTTGGGGTCTTCTCAAAGTCCATCGATCATCTCCGAGGTCTCGGGATGCTACCACCCTTAGAAACATCGTTACAGCTCCATCAATACTCATATACTCCATCCTTATTGTTGACAGTGTCGGTCTTCTCAGATCTTCAGGATAATCCTTCTCTGGGCTCTTTCGGTAGTGGCATAACCTTTTCCTTAATTCTTATGTCCTTTCATCTTGGTAAGGTTATTCTGAAATTGGGTCTTCTTAGCTGACGGTCTGGCGCCAAGACTAAACAACTATCGATATCTCGTGGTGGTCAACAATTTATGGTTTCTCCTGCAGGAAAGGGTCTGGGTTGAACCTCACCGTATAACCTACGGTTGGCAACAACTGCCGTGTACAAGGGAAAAAAATACCTATACCTTTCTAAGGTTCAAACAAGGTTTTGATCGTCGTCTCTCCACTATAGGTAAGTCACTCAGATTTACCATCCCATATAGCAAAGCGAATAATAAGAGTAAGTCGGTATGGTGATCAATCCATCCCGCACCCAAATCATTTCCTTGTACATGGTTTAGCGAATCTCGCATTCTAACACTCGGTCATCCTCACAAGCATTGCAGAATTCTTCTTGTCGACGAACCAAGTTCGGAAAATCCATTGATTCTGCAAGCCAAACAAACATCTATCGTTACTTAACAACTCTCAGGTTTTGCGTAAACTCCTATAGAATCGTCGGTTGATACAAGTCGTAACTTCTTCCAGGGTTTTTCCTTCAGCAAGAGTGTGCTTGCTTCTTGGCAGGTCCTGGGGCCTGTGGGTTATGGCCCATCTCATCACTTGCAAATCTTGAACTCATCATCTGGGCAACTGATCATTATCCCAACTTCCAACTTCCTAGTATTCTTAATTCCATCCAATCGTACTGGACTTTCTTCCTTTTGGCACCAAACTAGGGACATGATTACTCTGACTCATCATGGAGTTTCCATTGATCCATATTTCCAACATCATACCTCCTTTATATCCAATAGTAATTCATCTCTTCATCCTCATGGAATATCCCTCATACCGAGATAAATCTTATACCTATGAAGTCCATATTCCACTTCATGGAACATCATTATCCTTTCCAGGGTCAAGCGTCCTTACAAGGAAATATTGGCCATCTCTGCATGACACTTCTTCAACTGGGAATCGTGAAACACATCATGAACTCCTGACAGTCCTTCGGGTGACTCCAACTTGTTGGTAACTTCTCCCATACGCTCCAAAACTCGGTATGGTCCTACAAATCTCGGGGCTAACTGTCCCTTAACTCCAAATCGTTTAACTCCTCGCAGAGCTGGCACACAAAGATATGCTCTGTCTCCGATTTCATAGACTACCTCCTTGCGTTTTTTTAGTCTGCATAACTCTTCTGCCTGGACTGAGCTACCTTCAGTCTATCTCGAAGCAACTTAACATTCTCTTCTCACTCCTTGATCACATTTGGTCCAAACAACTGACGGTCTCCAACTTCATCCCACATCAACGGTGTCTGGCTCTTTCTCCCATACAAAGCTTCAAAAAGGGGCCATCTTCAAACTGACTTGGTAGCTATTCTTGAATGAGAAACTCCGCGTGAGGTAAATTATCATCACTACTAGATCCATAATCTAGCGCACACGCTCTCAACATGTCCTCCAAAATCTGATTGACTCTCTTGATTTATCCATCTGTCTGCGGATGAAAGGCTGTACTGAACTCTAGCCTAGTACCCAAAGTCTGGTGCAGCTGATTCCAAAACTTTGAGGTAAACTGCGTTCCTCTACGATGGTCCTCGGAACTCCATGCAGACATACGATCCTTTCTCAAATATATATCTTGGCCAACTTCGCACTTGTATAGGTGGTTTTCTCTGGGATAAAGCGAGCCACTTTGATCAAGCGAATAAACTATTACCCAGATAGAATCATATCCCGTTCGGGTTCTGGGAAATCTGGTAATGAAATCCATGCCAAGCTTATCCTGCTTCCATTCAGGTATTAGCATAGGCTGCAATAATCCTGCTGACTTCTGATGCTCTGCTTTTACTTTCTCTGACATACATCACTTACGACTACATACTCCGTAATATCCTCCTTCATACCAGTCCACCAGAAACACTCCTTCAAATCCAAATACATCTTGGTGTTTCCAGGGCGAATCAAGTATGGTGAGTCATGAGCCTCCTGAAGTATTAACTTCCTGATCTTTGCATTATTGGCACATATACACTATTCTCAAACCATAAGGTGTCGTGTTCATCCTTATGAAAACCTTTGGCCTTTCCTTTGCTCATCCTCTCTTTTACCTCAGCAATCTCTTTGTCATCCTTCTGAGCTTCACGGATCTTTTCCAACAATGTAAACTGAACTTCCATTGCTGCAACAAAACCTTTGGGAACAATCTCCAATCGAAGTTCCCTGAAAATCCTCGGCTAACTCCTTTGATAATCCTCTACTTATGAGGGTATTCGTCCTTCTTTTCTTTATGGTTGTGTCCTATTTCTCCACAGAGCTTGTACGCACAAGGTTTCTTCATATCTTTTCCATAAGGCTTCAACTTCTGGGTCACAAACCGAGACTTTAGCAAAGTCAACTTAAATTCTTCCCAAGTAGTTACTCCTTGTCATCCGTTGATGGTTTGGTACATCCTCCACCAGGTAGCAACACTTCTTTCAAAGAATGGAAGAGCGTGCTGGGTCATATCCTTTCCGGCTATAGGGTTATTCTCCATGTGATCCTCATGTTCTGAATCCATCGGTCCATCTCCCATTGACTCATCGGTCCAGAGAGTACAAGCTCATCTCCATTCATCCTCTATTGGGTCCATGGGTTTGGGGTGGGATAAGAGAGATCGAGAGGGATGCACTCAATACAAAAAAAAGTTTTGAAAAGACAGATTTTATTGTGGCTGTCGGAAAAACATCAAACAAATGACAGCTCACAATCGTCGCATCTAACGTATGTATGTAACAGGGGTTTGGTCTTCTAAAGGTCAATAGATCTTCAAAGTCGTCAAACTCTTCAAGTCATGTTCATGTCTCCGATGGCTTCTTCCAATCGTGCTTGTCCTGCTCAAGTTCTTTTGCCAGATCATCTCTGTTGACGCGAAGTCTCTCGCGACGTCCTTCAATATTTCTGGAGTTACGTTCCAACTGCCGGTTTCAACATCCTTGACATGATCCATGATCCTACTGTCCTTCAGTTACTGTCAAATCTCCGGTATCTCGATGTTTTGCTCCTTCATCTTGTCTACTTTCAGCTTCTGGGTCCTGAGTTCTTCACCAATTGCCTTATTGTCAAATATTGCTTCTTGTAGGTCCATCTTAACTTCCTGATGTAACACTCCAGATCCTGGTGAATACACCAGCTAAGGTTAACACTCCAACGTTTGCAGATAGATGCTCCATCAGCTTTCTACCATCCAATCCTTCCATGCATCTGCATGCTTAACTCCGCACGGTGACAATAGCATAGGCGGGCGATAACATCATGGATAGCCGTGTTTTTTTTGCTCTTGTCATTTCCATGAGTTAATAACTCCTGCCTTAGGGTTCTCTTGACAAAACTTTGAGTTACTAACTCTCCATGCTCCGGTCTTTCTCCGATACACCTTGATCTCGGTATTGATAACTTCCATAGTCTGCCAGGTTCCATAAAGGTAGCCTTCCTGGGTCATACAATTTGGGAATTCTTCAGAGCCTTCAAATTCTCCAAGTCTTCGGAGTCTTCAACAGTTGTAGTTTCCATTTACACGGTAAAATCCTCTTCATTCCAAATGGTCTTAGTTGTCCGATATCTTGTCTCCTTGGAGTGGTCTCATCAGTCAAATCTTCGAGTGGTCAAAAGGGAAAAGGGGTATGGTCTCACTAAAAGGGAATTTTTGAATAAGCTCAGAAGAGAAGAGAGGTAAAAGATCTTTTTGAAAAGGAAAGTTGTAGAGAAAAATCTTTGCTATGGGCTTGCCAATTTCTAGGGTCACGTCCTACAGTCAACATGTGCTCTGATACCATCTTGTAGCGACCCGACCCGAATGGATCAAGTCTCTGTGCTTTCGTGTCATCCCTGGATCGGTATGCTGACACACACAGTACTCGAAGGATTTATAACAGAGGTAAATCACATGTATAAAGTAACGTAAAAACTATTACCTCAATCCAAAATATAGCGGAAGCAACAAGGTTGTGGATTCCCATCAACACCAACGGCAAAGTTGAGTATAGGAAATCGTAACCCTAACGTACCACTTACTCGTCGTCTGAAAAGTCTGCAACATGAAAAGTTGCAGCCCGAAAACGGGTCAGCACATGGAATATGCTGGCAATGTAACACATAGAGAGTAATGAAAGAATAGGCTATACTACATGCATATATGGCTGGTGGAAAGCTCTATGGTTACAGTTTTTGCGAAAAGCCAATTTTTCCCTACTTCAAAGGAATAAATTTTGTTTAACTATCATGGTGGTTGTTAAACATTGAGAATGGTTGACAGCATCCTCAATCCCAATTAAAAGTACTCATTAAAACCCAATAGCTTTTATTAGAGGTAACATGTTGAGATTCACAATGATATTCAAGTACTAGATACTCAAGTTGTCCATAACCGGGGACACGGCTAATCATGATTAGTTTGTTACTCTGCAGAGGTTTGCGCACTTTTCCCCACAAGACTCGATCGCCTCCGTTTGTTTTCTCGCACTACATGGTGTTTGAGAAACGGATGACCGAGACATAGTCTTTCAGAAGCGCTAGCACCTTACATGTGGGTAGACCGGTACACCTACATCCCCTACATCTGCTAGTCCACCCCGTAAGAGTTCGCACAACTTAGTCAACTATGCTAGAGCCCATAGTAGCATGTGGCTGCACACGGAAGTTTCTAGTATGAAATATCTTATGATCCCTTTGAGCCTGGGTGGCGGTCCAAAAAAAAACAGGCAAGTCCTGATAGACATCAGGTGCCTCAATCCACCCAGATGTGTGTTTAAGTTGCCACCTTAGATAAACCATTAAAATTATCAATCTCACATCTGTCATGGATATCACTCACCCAATCCACGTCTACTAGCATAGCATAGCATAATAAGCAAACGTAGAAGTAACTCCCAAGGTTTCATAAGTAACAGGTAATAGGTACTACCTCAATTCTACTTCCCAATCCCACAATTTAATTTAGATCCTAACAATGCAAGTGTTTGAGGGTTTGATCTAATGCAATAAAACTGGGTAGTAGGAAAGATATGATCAAGTGTTACTTGCCTGCAATGTTGATGAAGATGATTCGCACTCAAAACTCGTGATAGATCTAATCGTCACACTCCGGTCGATCTATCGTAAGCAAACAATAGTAACCACACAATAAGTACTCATCTAATGCACAGGGAAAAATCGAACAAGAGAACGAACCAGAAAGTTCAACTTAAGAACTCCGGTTGCAAAGAAAGAACGAGCCGAACAAACGACGAAAAACAAACGGCGGAAGAAAACAACTCGGTTCTAGCAAGTTGAATCTAGGTCAAAATTTTACTGTAGCAAAAGCTTGTTCAAGTTGATTAGACGAAACGGCGGTTTCGAGATGAAACTCCAGGCGCTTGAATCACCTGATTCCGATAAACGAGCGAGAAGATAAACTAGAACGAAGATCGGATCTGAGATCGCGATCGCGGAATAAATCCGACGAGAAGAAAAAGAAGAACGGTTATACGAACAGACGTCGTTAACCGGGAAATAATCGGTGATCACGTTCGTTGAGACGAACGGTCCGAAAGAAGAACGAAAACCAATCTAGGGTTTTCGGAAAAGAGATCGAAACGAAAAACCGATCTAGAACACCGGAACGGTTTAGCGAAAAATCGGAAAGAAAACGAATCGGTAGAGAAGAAAAGAATCGGAACGGTTTATAAGAAAAACCGAACCGAGGGAAAGAAGAGACGCGGCGCGGTACCTCCGGCGAACGGCGGCGACGGCGGCGTTGACGCAGGGCGGCGGCGGCGCGGTGACGCATGGCGGCGGTGGCGGCACTAGGGCGCGGGGTTGGACGGCGTTGGGCGCGGCGGCGATGCACAAGGGCGGCGGCGCGGGTGAGAGGCGCGGGGTGAGGCGCGGCTTGGGTGGTGCGGCGGCGCGGCGTGGGGTGTGGCGGCGCGGCGTGGGGCGGCGGAGAGGAGAGGAGAGGTGTTGGTTTGATGTGTTTAGAGGGGGGGGTGCTTGGGTATTTATATTGGGGAGGGGAGGGTTTTGCTTGGGGTAGGGGACAAGAAATAGATTAGGATTAGGAAACAAAGGAAAAGATCTAGAAATAGATACGGAATAAACGAACATAGGACAAGAGTCCTACTAGGACTAGGCAAAAGAAGGAAGCGGCGGCTCCCTGGTGCACGCGCGCTATGGCCTCTTGGCCGGCCGGCGGCTAGTGGCTTGGGCCTTTGGCCCAAGGCGCTGCGGATTTTTTTTTTAAACGGTCTCGCGCGCAGAAAAATAAATAAAAGAAAATCTAAACGAACTCCAAAATTAATAAAGTAAATTTTCCCCGACTCCTAAAAATGAGTCGAACAAAATGAACTTTACTCGGGCCTAAAAAGCAATTTTTGAAAACACGCATTTTTTCCCTATCCAAATAAAATGCAAATAAAACTCCGGCAAACAAAATTTGATCTATTTATTAAATCTTCATTTTTCCTAAATTTGGGAAAGTCATATTATTCCCTCTCTTATATTTTTGATAACGGAAAAATTATTGAAGATGAAATAAATAAATCAAATGACCCTCTTTTCAATTCGAGAAAACTCTCAAATATGAAAATAACGAAATCTCCAACTCTCTCCAAGGGTCCTTGAGTTGCGTGAAATTTCTAGGATCGACCAAAATGCAAGAAAATAAAATATGCATGATGATCTATTCCAAATTGAAAATAAATTCAAAGGGGCTTTGAATTTAATTCTTTGAAACTCCCAACTCATATTTCATATAATTTGAAGAAGTCATTTTATCTTCTCTCGTGAAAATCATTGAGTCGCATAAAGTTTCAGAATTGGAATATTTCCAAATGAAATTCAAATATTCTCAACACCCCTTGTCATTTAAATAAATGGAAGAAGTCATGTCATCTTCTCTCCGGGGTTTTGTGTTGAAAATAATTTGAATTCACGAAGATCAGAAAACCAATATGAAAGTTTGGGAAAGTCCTTTTATTCCCTCTCATTTAACTTTCAAAAAAATTCGAATCTCACTCAATTCACGCAATCAATCAAACAATCAATCAAATCTATCTATTTATTTATAACATTCCAAAATTTAGAATTTTGGGATGTTACATCTGCTCCTGAGGAGGTCTTGCATCGTCCGCCTCGCGAGGCTTGGCCCCTCGCGAGGGTCTTGAATGTCTTGTCGATGAAGATGGTCGTACAGACCTGCCAGCCCAGCCACTCCGCGGGCAGCAGGCAGGCAAATCTGGGGACCCCCGTTCCCAGAACGCCGACAGTAGCCCCCGAGCCCAAGGCGCGCTCGGGCTTGGCTTCGAGGCGAAGCCAAAGGGTCAAGTGCGGAGCGCCACGGGCCCCAAAAGTCTGCGGCCTCGGTTGACGCATGGCAGTTGATTGGACATGGGCATCTCCGCTTCCCCGTGCTGCCTTTGAATTTTCCTAGCTATGCGACCTTCGCAACCTACACAGGTATTCTCCCATTGCCCACGTCTTGCTTCCACAGTCCTTCTGCTTCCTCGAGACTCTGCCCCTCCTCTCCAATCTAACCTGCACTCCGCCTGTTTCATCGCCATGGCGCCGAAACAAGCAGACAAGGGGAAGAAGCCGTTGTCTCCGCCAAGTGCGCCTCCAGCCACCGAGCCTGCAGTCGGCTAATCTTTGGTGCTCAACGACGAGGCCATGGACAAGGTGTGTGATGTCTACTACACAACCTTCTTCTTCAAGACGTTGTTGGGCCTCCAAGTGCAGAGGTTTGTAGGACAGTAGCAAATTTCCCTCAAGTGGATGACCTAAGGTTTATCAATCCATAGGAGGCGTAGGTTGAAGATGGTCTCTCTCAAGCAACCCTGCAACCAAATAACAAAGAGTCTCTTGTGTCCCCAACACACCCAATACAATGGTAAATTGTATAGGTGCACTAGTTCAGTGAAGATATGGTGATACAAGTGCAATATGGATAGTAGATAATAGTATTTGTAATCTGAAATTATAAAAATAGCAAGGTAACAAGTGATAAAAGTGAGCGTAAACGGTATTGCAATGTGTGGAAATAAGGCCTAGGGTTCATACTTTCGCTAGTGTAAGTTCGCTCAACAATGCTAACATAATTGGATCACATAACTATCCCTTAACATGCAACAAAGAGTCACTCCAAAGTCACTAATAGCAGAGAACGAATGAAGAGATTATGGTAGGGTACGAAACCAACTCAAAGTTATTCTTTCCAATCAATCCGTTGGGCTATTCCTATAGGTGTCACAAACAGCCCTAGAGTTCGTACTAGAATAACACCTTAAGACAAATCAATAAAAACCCTAATGTCACCTAGATACTCCAATGTCACCTCAAGTATCCGTGGGTATGATTATACGATATGCATCACACAATCTCAGATTCATCTATTCAACCAACACAAAGGACCTCAAAGAGTGCCCCAAAGTTTCTATCAGAGAATCACGACGAAAACGTGTGCCAACCCCTATGCATAGGTTCCCAATGTCACGAAACCCGCAAGTTGGTCACCAAAACATACATCAAGTGGCACGTGGTATCCCATTGTCACCACAGATATCCATGGCAAGACATACATCAAGTGTTCTCAAATCTTTAAAGACTCAATCCGATAAGATTACTTCAAAGGGGAAACTCAATTCATTACAAGAGAGAAGAGGGGGGAAGAAACATCATAGGATCCAAATATAATAGCAAAGCTCGCGATACATCAAGATCGTACCATCTCAAGAACACGAGAGAGAGAGAGAGAGATCAAACACATAGCTACTGGTACATAATCTCATCCCCGAGGGAGAACTACTCCCTCCTCGTCATGGAGAGAACCGGGATGATGAAGATGGCCACCGGTGAGGGTTCCCCCCTCCGGCAGGTTGCCGGAACAGGGTCCCGATTGACTTTTGGTGGCTATGGAGGCTTCTGGCGGCGGAACTCCCGATCTATCGTGCGTTCTGGAAGTTTTAGGTCACGTGGAGTTATATAGGTGCAGGAAGTACGTCAGGGGAGCCACGAGGGCCCCACGAGACAGGGGGCGTGCCCTAGGGGGGCGCCCCCACCCTCGTGAGCACCTTGTTCCTTCCTTGATGTGGGCTCCAAGTCCATCGGGTGGCTTTCGTTCCAAAAATAACTTCTCTAGTTGATTTCGTTCTGTTTCTACTCCGTCTGATATTCCTTTTCTTCAAAACACTGAAATAGGCATAAAACAACAAATCTGGGATGGGCCTCCGGTTAATAGGTTAGTCCCAAAAATAATATAAAAGTGGAAAATAAAGCCCAATATTGCCCAAAACAGTAGATAATATAGCATGGAGCAATCAAAAATTATAGATACATTGGAGACGTATCAAGCATCCCCAAGCTTAATTCCTGCTCGTCCTCGAGTAGGTAAATGATAAAAAGATAATTTTTGATGTGGAATGCTAGTTGGCATAATTTCAATGTAATTCTTCTTACTTGTGATGTGATTATTCAGATCTGAAAGATTCAAGACAAAAGTTCATATTGACATAGAAAATAATAATACTTCAAGCATACTAACAAAGCAATTATGTCTTCTCAAAAGAACATGGCCAAAGAAAGCTATCCCTACAAAATCATATAGCCTGGCTATGCTCCATCTTCACCACACAATATATTTAAATCATGCACAACCCCAATGACAAGCCAAGCAATTGTTTCATACTTTTGATGTTCTCAAACTTTTTCAATCTTCACGCAATACATGAGCGTGAGCCATGGATATAGCACTATAGGTGGAATATAATGGTGGTTGTGGAGAAGACAAAAAGGGAGAAGATAGTCTCACATCGACTAGGCGTATCAACGGGCTATGGGGATGCCCATCAATAGATATCAATGTGAGTGAGTAGGGATTGCCATGCAATGGATGCACTAGAGCTATAAGTATATGAAAGCTCAACAAAAGAAACTAGTGGGTGCGCTTCCAACTCGCTTGCTCACGAAGACCTAGGGCATTTTCAGGAAGCCCATCATTGGAATATACAATCCAAGTTCTATAATGAAAGATTCCCACTAGTATATGAAAGTGACAAGATAGGAGACTCTCTATCATGAAGATCATGGTGCTACTTTGAAGCACAAGTGTGGTAAAAGGATAGTAGCATTGCCCCTTCTCTCTTTTTCTCTCATTTTTTTATTTTATTTTTATTTTTTGGGCCTTCTCTTTTTTTATGGCCTCTTTTCTCTTTTTTTTTTATTTGGGCTTCTTTGGCCTCTTTTATTTATTTATTTTTGTCTGGAGTCTCATCCCGACTTGTGGGGGAATCATAGACTCCATCATCCTTTCCTCACTGGGTCAATGCTCTAATAATGATGATCATCACACTTTTATTTTCATACAACTCAAGAATTACATCTCGATACTTAGAACAAGTTATGACTCTATATGAATGCCTCTGGCGGTGTACCGGGATGTGCAATGATGCATGAGTGACATGTATGAAAGAATTATGAATGGTGGCTTTGCCACAAATACGATGCCAACTACATGATCATGCAAAGCAGTATGACAATGATGGAGCGTGTCATAATAAACGGAACGGTAGAAAGTTGCATGGAAATATATCTCGGAATGGCTATGGAAATGCCATAATAGGTAGGTATGGTGGTTGTTTTGAGGAAGGTATATGGTGGGTGTATGATACCGGCGAAAGGTGCGTGGTACTATAGAGAGGCTAGCAAAGGTGGAAGGGTGAGAGTGCGTATAATCCATGGACTCAACATTAGTCATAAAGAACTCATATACTTATTGCAAAAATCTACAAGTTATCAAAGCAAAGTATTACGCGCATGCTCCTAGGGGGATAGATTGGTAGGAAAAGACCATCGCTCGTCCCCGACCGCCACTCATAAAGAAGGCAATCAATAAATAAATCATGCTCCGACTTCATCACATAACGGCTCACCATACGTGCATGCTACGGGAATCACAAACTTCAACACAAGTATTTCTCAAATTCACAACTACTCAACTAGGATGACTCTAATATTACCATCCTTATATCTCAAAACAATCATCAAGTATCAAGCTTCTCTTAGTATTCAACACACCCATAAGAGAATTCTATTATTAATCTTGTATACCTAGCATATTAGGATTTTAAGAAAATTACCATGCTATTTAAGACTCTCAAAGTAATCTAAGTGAAGCATGAGAGTTCATCTATTTCTTCAAAATAAAACTACCACCATGCTCTAAAAGATATAAGTGAAGCACTAGAGCAAATGACAAACTACTCCGAAAGATATAAGTGAAGATCAATGAGTAGTCGAATAATTATGCAACTATGTGAAGACTCTCTAACATTTAATAATTTCAGATCTTGGTATTCTATTCAAACAACAAGCAAATAAAAATAAAATGACATTCTAAGAATAGCAAACATCATGTGAAGAAGCAAAAACTTAGGATCAACCGATACTAACCGATAGTTCTTGAAGAAGAAAGGTGGGATGCCAACCGGGGCATACCCAAGCTTAGATGCTTGAGACTTCTTGAAATATTATCTTGGGGTGTCTTGGGAATCCCCAAGCTTGAGCTTTTGTGTCTCCTTAATTCCTCTCATATCATGGTCTCCCTAAATCTCAAAAGCTTCATCCACACAAAACTCAACAAGGACTCATGAGATAAGTTAGTATAAACCATTGCTAAAACCTTATCATACTCTATTGTAGCAAATCACTAAAATTATTATTCAACATTGCATACTAAATGCCTCTGCATATTTAATAGTCCTATCCTCAAATAGAATCATTACAGAAGCAAACATATGCAAACAATGCAAACATAACAGCAATCTGCCTAAACAGGATAGTCTATAAAGAATGGTGCATCCCCAAGCTTAGGCTCTTGGTTGTCCTTGAATAATACCTTGGGGTGCCTTGGGAATCCCCAATATTAGGCTCTTTCCACTCCTTATTCCATAGTCCATCGAATCCTTACCCAAAACTTGAAAACTTCACAACACAAAACTTAAAGTAGAAAACTCGTAAGCTCTGTTAGTATAAGAAAGCAAATCACCATCATAAGGTGCTGTAATGACCTCATTATAAATTCATATTGGTGTAATATCTTCTGTATTCCAACTTCTCTATGGTTCATACCCTCCGATACTACTCATAGATTCATCAAAATAAGCAAACAACACATCAAAAACAGAATCTGTCAAAAACAGAACAGGCTGTAGTAATATGGATCAAACGTATACTTATAGAACTCATAAAATTATCAAATAAATATCAGGACCTGAAGAATTTATCTATTAATCATCTACAAAAATAATTAACTAAATAGCACTCTCCAAATAAAAATGGTAGCAGTTCTCGTGAGCGCTAAAGTTTCTGTTTTTTACAGCATGATCAACAAGACTTCCCCCAAGTCTTCCCAAAGGTTCTACTTGGCACAAACACTAATTAAAAGCATAAAACCACATCTAAACAGAGGCTAGATGAATTATTTATTACTAAACAGGAACAAAAAGCAAGGAACAAAAATAAAATTGGGTTGCCTCCCAACAAGCACTATCGTTTAACGCCCCTAGCTAGGCATGATGATTTCAACGATGCTCACATAAAGGATAAGAATTGAAACATAAAGAGAGCATCATGAAGAGTATGACTAGCACATTTAAGTCTAACATGCTTCCTATGCATAGGGATTTTGTGAGCAAACAACTTGTGGAAACAATAATCAATTAGCATAGGAAGGTAAAACAAGCATAACTTCAAAACTTGAAGCACATAGAGAGGAAACTTGATATTATTGCAATTCCTACAAGCATATATTCCTCCCTCATAATAATTTTAAGTAGCATCATGAATGAATTCAACAATATAACCAGCACCTAAAGCATTCTTTTCATGATCTATAAGCATAGAAATTTTACTACTCTCCACACAAGCAAAATTCTTCTCATGAATAATAGTGGGAGTATCATAAGAGACTTGGATACTATAAATTGTTTCCACATTAAGAGAGTAATGTTCAGAGAAGGGGTAACCATAATCATGACAAGTTTTATAAATATAATCACTACTTTTTATAGCATAAGTTTCATCACAATAATCATCATAAGTAGCAACTTTGTTCTCATCATAATCACTTTGCATATCTAAACATGGAAGGCTAAAAATATCATCATTAAACGTAGCATCCCCAAGCTTTGGACAAACATTAATTGCAGCAAATATATTCTCAAATATGTCATCCTCATCAAACATAGCTTCCCCAAGCTTGGGCCTTTTCGTATCATAAGCATAATCACTCTCATCATTAATAGCATGGATAGCACCAATAGTATAGCAATTATTATATTCTTCCAAGCAAGTGCCAAAAAGATTTTCAAGATCATAAGAAGTATCATTATCTTCCACAATTATATTTTCATGAGGTACAATAGTAATAGGAGCAACTTTATTTGGGAGAGATACCATTTTACCTCTCTTCCTTTTTCTTTTCTTCTTCTTCACCACATCATGTGTGGGTTCAATCCTCTTTTTGGAGCTCCTTATTAATGAGATTGGTTGAATAGGAGGCTCCTCCTTGTTACCTGTCGTGGTTTTGTCATGGCAGATGTCCTAGAGAAAGGACTTAGTCGTGGAGCCATCGCGACGGGTTAGCTTGAAGGGGTTAAATCGGACATAGGGACGCAAGAGAGTTTATACTAGTTCGGCCCCTTCGATGAAGGTAAAAGCCTACGTCTAGTTGTGATGGGATTGATGGGGTTTCGATGACTAGGGAGCAAACAAGCTTCGCCTATGTCTAGAGTTGTTGTCTGTTGTCCTGAACCGCCGCCGGGTCGTCCCCTTATATACACGGGTGACACCCGTTGGTTCACAGATTCCCAATACCGGCTCATAGATGTGTCCGGTTTGGTCTCTACTTATTCCTAACTTACAATACAAGTTACATACCAATGCCGGTTTACGGCTACAGGCCTTGAACCGACTATGGGCCTTGAGCCCTCATCTGCCTTCTTGGGTTTCAACATAGTTAACTACTGAAGAAGTTAACCCGGCCCAGATAGGCCGGTTTACGCCCAGTAGTGATATCCTCAACATTAGGCCCCAGATTGATTTGAACAGGTTCATGTCAATCCTTAGCAAAAATCTGCATCTTCAACACCTTCTTGTAGTTTGTTGAATCGCCGTGACGTCATCTTCTCTGGTCGTTGTAAACCGGCGTGACGTCACCTGTTATAAAGAAACTTATCCATGATACCTTTTTTGTTTAATAGGTCTGCGACAATCAAGGCGACAGCTCCGTTTCCAGACCCACGGTTCCTTGATTTTCGCGCCTCACACATGCCCCTTGCCTTATAAATAAGACCGAAGGGTCATTTATTTTTCCCCTTCGTGCCCTTCTGCTTCGTCTTCCCCGCGTCGTCTAGCTTCGGAGCTCCGCCGCCGTCGACGACTTCTGCTCCAAGCTTGGTCGCTGCATCACCCTGATTGTACCAGAGCATCACGGCGACCTTCTGTTTCTTCCTCGGCTCCGGTGAGTTCTTCACCTTTTCCTCCGTAGATCCGTTCTAGGGTTTCCAAGTTCTTCAGTGTTCATCATCCGCTTCGTACTCATATGATAGATCCTAGATGAACCTGTGAACCTTTGCTCTGTGTAGCAGTAGTTCTTAGCATCCGCCTTTACTTATATGCCTCAAGACCATAGATCTACATGTATCTCTGCCCATTGATTCGGTACTGTTCTTTATTGAACCTTGAATATTTTCCTTCTTTTCTGAACTTGCTTCAGATCCGTCGCTGTAGAGAAATCTTGTGAAGTCTGTTTCTGTACACTTATCTATCCGCAATCTCAACGGTTTCAATGCTTAGATCCGGCGGTTTAACTTTGTAGAAAAATTGCCAAACCGGTATATACCATTAGTCCCCTTGTTGAACCGCCAGATGCTGTTGCTTCATAAAACTCCGGTTTAGATAGAGTTGTCTCCGGTTTAACATTGTACATACCAGTGCACTTTAATAAATGCATTCTTGAACCGGAATTACCTATCTTGTAGATTTCATCATGGCCAAGCAAGTATATGAGTGCAACTGGGTTCCTTCTCGCGTCACAGAGACTCAACTGAATAATTTAGTCCTGATTGGCGCTTTAGGCAGCAAAAACACCATCCATTGGAGAGCTCCTAGCAAAGAATGCCCTCCCACACCTCAAGAAGGAGAGGTCGTCGTTTTCGTAGATCACTTAGCCCGGGGCTTTAAGCCGCCCGGTTCTAAATTTTATCAGGACGTTTTAGCCGATTTTCAACTCCACCCACAAGACACTGGTCCCAACTCTGTTACAAACATGTGTCACTTCCAAGTGCTCTGTGAGGTGTTTTTTCAAGAGGAGCCCACAGTGGAGTTGTTCAGAGACTATTTCCATCTAAACCGCCATACTGAGTTTTCTGACGGTTCCAATACTGAATTGGGCGGTGTGGCGATTCAGAAGAGGAAAGAGGAAACATACCCCCACGCCAAGCTGCACAGCCACCCCAAAGAGTGGAATCAAACATGGTTCTATTGCAGAGACACCTCCCCTGCTGGTGAAAATCCTTTGCCTGGCTTTCGTCCGGAGAGGCTTAGCAATACACACCCCTTTCCGCAAAGGTTGACTACCAAGGAGAGAAGCAAATATGCTCCTCAACTGTCCAAACTCAGAGCCTTCATGGCCAATGGTTTAACAGGAGTTGATCTCGCTTGCTGTTGGATATCGTGGAGCATACTGCCCCTTAGTCAGCGCTCCTGTTTGATGTGCGAGTATACTGGCAGTGTTGATGACCCATTGCGACATGCTAACATCCAGCTTACCGACGAAGAAATCATAGAGGCTGTGAATAAAATGCTGAATCAACCGGAACACGTCTATGCTCGAACCGGCCTGCTTCCCTTCTGTGCCACCAACAAACCGCCAGGTGTAAGAGTTTGATTGTTCTTTTTTTCTGAACCTGTTATTGATATATCTGGTCATTGCTTAATATCAATGCCTGTTTAAACAGGGCAATGATCCGTTTTGGAGCAAGAAACTACCGCAGGAGAAACCAGAAAAACCAGACAAACCGGAAAGATCAATCCGGCAAAAGACTAAAGCTGTGAAGAAGACTACCCACAGGAAAAGAACCACTGCATCCTCTGATCCAGCCGCTGATGACGATGTGGGTAACCCGGACCTTGAGGTAGAACGTGATTCACTTGGCTTATTTTTCACGCGCCTTATTGATGATGATATTTGTCAGGATGATGCCGAAGCTAGTCATGCTGATGTTGCAGAGGTAATTATTCTTTCCTCCGATTCAGATCCCTTGCCTTCACTAAAAATCTGTAAGGCAAACCGGAAGGTTAAATTTTCTCATCCTCTTGCTTACTTGGATCCCAAATTTCTTATGAAGACCCAACAGCACGAAGCTCGCCGCACGACCCGATATAGTGGCCAGGTAGTTACCTCCGCCAGTTTACCGAATAGTCCGGTTCGGAAACGCCATTCAGAGGTCTCTAATTTGCCTGTCAGTGCTTGTCCTAAAATGGGCTGTTTTCGCCAACCTGTTAATCCGTCTGACTCTGATTATCAGGTCACTTCCCATTCATCATCTGGCGAGTCATCAGCTACCCAGCTGCCACTGCTCAAAACGGTGCTTGGGTAAGCCATACTTATCATAATGCTTCTGGTGTATTACTTTGTAGCATATACTGTACTGACCTTTGTTACTCCTTTCAGGGCCAAGCCTAAGCCAAGCAAGAAGGCTCGCCTAGATAAAGCGGCTGAAGAAGATGCTATTCCTGAACCGGACAGAGTACTCAACCCTGAAGCGGCCATCCATGAGGATGTGCCAAACGACCCACCACCACAAGATGACGATTTTATTACTGAAGAGAGACATGTTGATACCTCCGGTCCTGTTGACCAGCCCAGAAGCCCCATCCGGATTGAGAAATCCACCAGTCCATCCAAGTCTACTAATAAACTGACAGCCCCAATGCAAACCGGCGACGCCAAGGATGATGAAGTTGTTATTACTGGCATTGGCCATACAGAGCCAAGCAATCCTGTCGCTTTGTCTAAACATACTAGCAAGGAAGAATTTGCTGTCTTTGGCAAGGGCAAGTGGAATGTTGATCTAGCGACTTACGCTGCTCTGAACACCCAAGACATCCATTCCGGCTATCTGAACCGGCTGTATACCAGTCGTGACTATGAAGCCGGTCTGGTTAACATGATGAAAGATAAATATGAGGTAACTTCCATATGCTCTTTCCTGCTTGTATGCTTCAATTCTTGCTGACTCGCCTAGCCCCCAAGGACCGGTTTGTAATCTTCTTTCAAACCGGGACTTACTAATATAAATCTTAATGCCTCAAAATTCGTTGATGTAGCCCCCAAGGGCCGGTTCAACTTAGTGTAGTTAAACCAGGACTTTAAGTAATTAATATCGCCACATCAGAACTTATTTGAACAAATAGCCATTAGCCCCCAAGTGCCAAGTTGAATACTTGTATTGAGCTTGGGACTTTATAATGAAGTGAAATATGAAGATCAAATAGGCATTAGCCCCCAAGCGCCAAGTGCATAACTTGTTATGTGGTTGGTGCTTCAATTCTTGCACTGCTTGCTGAATCATATAACTGTCTATATGCAGGCTGAGCTGAAAACAAAAGCGACCCAAATCGCCAATCTCCAAGAAAATCTAAAGTCCCAACAGACTGAAACCTCAAAAGCAAAAGAGGAGTTGACCAGAGCCTTAAGCGTCATGGAACAGCTTAAGAAGGATTTCAAGAAGGAGCGGGCGGATTGGGCTACTGAAAAATTCACTTTAACCAAACGAGCAGAAGACGCCGAGGCTGCACTAAAACCGGTGGTGGATGAACTAACCAGCATGAAGCGGCACGTGCATGCCATGACCGCTGCTATCTTTGGTAAGCCGGTTTGATTTCTGAATTGATTCTGCCGTCTTACAGATCTGCCGGTTTGTTAACCCTTTGTGATATTTCAGGGACACGCATTGGTCATTTGGGGTCAGATGTGCGGAAGAAATTGAAAGCCGCATATACGTTGATCGAACAACTGTACACTGGTGCACAGCGGATCATCTGTACTGCATCCCACAACAAGCCGACACCCACTTTGATTCAGGACACTCTGCAAAAACTGTCGGTGCTTCCTGCCCGGGTTGAAGGCTGAAGGAATCTGCTGCTCGAACCGGTGCGATCAATGCCTTAATCCGGGCAAAAGCTTGGGTGCCGGATTTTGATCCTATTGAAGCGGCTCAGGGCTATCCCAGCTTGAAGGAAGACGGGTCAGAGTTTAGTGAAGCGGATCTGCGAGCAATAAACCGGGAGGTGCGTCCGCTAGCTTGTCAATTGGCTGAAGAAGCAGACTTGTCTCATTATCAAGCCCAATATGACAATCAAAACAAGCAAGTAGCTGCACCAATTCATGAAGCAGAAAATCTTATCCCTCCAATCCGTAAGCATACTTACGCTCCCGATATTGAACCGTTGTTGCTGATCCATGATGAAGTTGTCTTTCAAGCATTAATGGGAATCGACTGGACAACTGTTGATTTCCAGCCGCTGGGTAGAGAAACTGAAGTTGAAGCGGCGCGGGATGACCCACAACCATCAGGCCAGGCTGGTGACCAAGCTTGAACCGGAAGCCGGTTTAAACTGCTTGTCCTTTGAAAAAACAATGATCTTGTTTTGGGCATTGTGTTGCCTTGTAATAGGCTAGCCGATACTCTTGATTTTGATATGCCTTCATGCATAATTACTGCAACTTGTTCTTCCTTTGGGTGATGAACTTTCCAAAGTATTTTCTGCAATATAAAAATCTTAAAGTGCCACCACGGTTGTACCCTCAGGCGGAGTATGATGTCTGCATATGTGAAATCAAAATATCTGAAATGTAAACATATGATCAAATCTTTGAGATACATGATACCTGCCATCGTTGGGCATGAAGTTGGCTTAGCCAATCTTGAAACGGAGGTTTCATAAACCCACACTGTTGGAGTAGATAGCAGGTCCTGTATATATATAATGCCGGTTTACCATGTAAACCGTACCGGGTTATAATAAAGCATCGTGTTACTCCGTAATAGGATGTTAACAAAAAATCAAACCGGGCAAATAGTCTCCGGATTAAAAATGAACCGTGTTCCGTCAATTGACAGTGTGAACCGGTTTTAAAATTTTGTCGGTTTTAAAAAACGCAACAAAAAGAAAGAAATATCTATCAAAGAAAATTGTGAAGCAAAGGCAATGATAAAACCGTTTGCAAAAAGAGGCTTATTTGAGCTGATCATATGGCGTTACCATGGTCGGACACGACCAAGCTACCGATAGGTGTAGCTACGGTTCAAGTCAGCCAGGTCCCCAAATGAAACCGTGGCATTTATGCCGATCAAGAGGCATGGCAATGGTTCGGGTTCGACCAAGCCCCTAAGTGATTCTGTGGCCTTAGGCCGATCAAGAGGCCTGACTGGTTCAGACGTGACCAAGTCCCCAAGTGATCTGGTGGCTTTCGCCTATCAAGAGGTGTTGCATTGGTTCGGACACGACTAAGCCCCCAAGTGATATAACATGATGCTTTGAAAAGCTAACTCAAGGGGTAAACCGGAGGCCGCTTTAGAACAACTCTGTGTAACCACACATGATGCAAAAGAACAGATACCCCGCTTTAGCTGAGGCTCCGGTTTATTATATTTAATCATAATATATACATTATCGTAATATGTACATAAGTAGAGCCAATGGCTCAGGTATAGTAAGGCCGAAGATGAGCTATGTTCCATGGCCTGTTGGTCTCCTCCTCTGATGTACGTGAGTCTTTATGCTCTCGAATATCAATCAGATAGTATGACCCATTGCGCAGATTCTTGCTGACCACGAAAGGTCCCTCCCAAGGTGGGGATAGCTTATGCATATCAGTGTGATCTTGGATGAGCCGAAGCACCAAATCTCCTTCCTGAAAGGTTCTGGTTCTGACTCGGCGACTGTGATAACGAGGAAGATCCTGTTGGTAAATCGCCAAGCGGGCGGCTGCTATGTCACGTTCTTCATCCAACAGGTCCAAAGCGTCTTGCCGTGTTGTCTCATTGTCCGCTTCAACATAAGCCGCCACACGAGGTGAATCATGACGGATATCACAGGGGAGAACCGCCTCCGCTCCGTAAACCATGAAGAACGGTGTGTATCTTGTTGATCTGTTGGGTGTAGTATTGATGCTCCATAACACAGGTGGTAACTCTTCTACCCAACAACCCGGTGTTCTCTGCAAAGGAACCATAAGCCGGGGCTTGATGCCTTTCAAGATCTCTTGATTAGCCCTTTTTGCTTGACCATTGGACTATGGGTGTGCCACTGATGAAACGTCAAGCCGGATGTGCTCCCGTTCGCAGAACTCCTTCATGGCACCTTTGGACAAATTGGTACCGTTATCTGTGATGATACTGTGTGGAAAGCCAAACCGGAAAATCATTTTTTTGATGAATTGAACCGTCGTGGCCGCATCACACTTGCTAACAGGTTCTGCCTCCACCCACTTTGTAAACTTATCAACCGCCACCAGGAGGTGGGTCTTCTTATCTTTGGACCTTTTGAAAGGCCTAACCATATCCAGCCCCCAAGTCGCAAACGGCCAAGTAATTGGAATCATTCTCAATTCTTGAGCCGGCACATGAGCACGTCTTGAAAACTTTTGGCAACCGTCACATCGTCTGATCAGATCCTCCGCATCAGCATGAGCAGTTAACCAATAGAAGCCATGACAAAACGCTTTAGCTACCAAAGATTTTGAACCGGCGTGGTGACCACAATCTCCTTCGTGGATCTCACGCAAAATTTCACAGCCTTCTTCAGGATACACACAGCGTTGAAATGCCCCTGATACACTGCAATGATGCAACTCGCCATTGACAATAGTCATGGACTTGGACCGCCAGACTATCTGCCGGGCCAGAGTCTCATCCTCTGGTAACTCGCCCTGGTTCATGTACGCCAGGTAAGGGAGCATCCAATCCAGAATGACATGAAGAGCTGCCACCAATTGAGCCTCCGGATCAGGAATAGCCAAATCCTCTTCACCAGGGAGCTTGACCGACAGGTTGTGCAGCACATCCAGAAAAACATTGGGCGGGACCGGTTTGCACTGAGAGCCCAGCCGACTTAAAGCGCCCGCCGCTTCATTCTTCCGTCGGTCCACGTGGTCCACCTGATAGCCTTTAAAGTGACCTGCAACAATATCCACCTCACGACGATATGCTGCCATGAGTGGGTCCTTGAAGTCCCAAGTGCCAGATACTTGTTGAGCCACGAGGTCCGAGTCACCAAAGCACTTAACTCGGCTTAGGTTCATCTCCTTAGCCATCCGGAGACCATGGAGCAAGGCTTCATACTCAGCTGCATTGTTAGTACAAGGGAACATTAAGCAGAGAACATAACAAAACTTATCACCTCGTGGGGAAGTTAATACGACTCCAGCCCCCGAGCCTTCCAATTGCCTGGATCCGTCAAAATGGATGGTCCAATATGTGTGATCCGGCTTTCCTTCAGGTGCTTGCATTTCCGTCCAATCATTGATGAAATCAACAAGTGCTTGAGACTTAACCGCCGTCCGAGGTGCATACTTCAATCTGTGCGGCCCAAGCTCTCTAGCCCACTTGGCAATCCGGCCAGTCGCTTCCCAGTTCTGGATGATATCCCCCAAAGGAGCAGAACTGACCACCGTAATTGGGTGCCCTTGGAAGTATTGCTTAAGCTTCCGGCTTGCCATAAAAACTCCGTACACCAGCTTCTGCCAATGCGGATACCTTTGCTTGGACTCAATGAGTACCTCGCTGATATAATAGACCGGATGTTGAACCGGATGCTCCTTACCTGCCTCCTTTCGCTCCACCACAATAGCCACGCTGACCGCACGAGCATTAGCAGCAACATATAGCAGTAACGGATCCTTGTCAATGGGAGCGGCGAGCACAGGCGGATTGGCCAATTGCCGCTTTAAGTCCTCAAATGCTTCATCAGCAGCGGAACTCCAGACGAACTGATCCGTTTTCTTCAACATCTGATACAAAGGGATTGCCTTCTCACCAAGGCGGCTGATAAACCGGCTTAACGCGGCAATCCGGCCTGCCAGGCGTTGAACATCATTGATACACTTCGGTTTAGCCAGGGAGGTGATGGCTGTGATCTTCTCTGGATTAGCCTCAATTCCCCTGTTGGACACCAGAAAACCCAATAACTTGCCCACCGGTACACCAAAGACACACTTGTCCGGATTAAGCATCATCTTGTACGTCCTCAGGTTATCAAAGGTTTCCTTCAAATCGTCAACCAGAGTCTCCTTCTCCCTGGAATTAACCACGATATCATCCACGTAAGCATGTACATTTCGGACAATCTGCTTGTGAAGACAATTTTGCACACACCGTTGATAAGTTGCCTGGGCACTCTTGAGCCTAAAGGGCATAGACACATAGCAGAAGGCTCCAAAGGGAGTTATGAATGTCATCTTCTCCTAGTCCTTAACTGCCATTTTGATCTGATGATACCAGAATATGCATCCAAAAAACTTAAACGCTCACAACCCGCCATAGCATCAATAATTTGATCAATACGGGGGAGGGCAAAAGGATCTGTTGGACAAGCCTTATTAAGATCTGTGTAATCCACACACATGCGCCAGGTGCCGTTTTTCTTAAGGACTAGCACCGGAATGGCAAGCCACTCAGGGTGAAAAACTTCAACAATAAAACCAGCTGCTAAGAGCCTGGCTACCTCTTCTCTAATCGCCTTGCGTCTTTCTTCGTTAAACCGGCGGAGGAACTGTTTCACCGGTTTGTACTTAGGATCCACATTCAGGGTGTGCTCAGCGAGTTGCTTCGGTACACCTGGCATGTTAGAGGGCTTCCATGCAAAAATGTCCCAACTCTCACGGATGAACTCGATGAGCGCGCTTTCCTATTTCGGATCCAAGTTGGCACTGATGCTGAACTGCTTGGATGAATCGCCAAGTACGAAGTCAACAAGCTTAGTTTCTGCTGCCGATTTGAACTTCAGGGCCGGATCATGCTCCGTAGTTGGCTTCTTTAATGGAGTCATGTCCGCCGGATCAACACTTTCCTTATAATACTTCAGCTCCTCGGTGGCACAAACCGACTCTGCGTAGGCCGCATCTCCTTCCTCGCACTCCAAAGCAATTTTACGGCTTCCGTGAACCGTTATTGTCCCCTTGTGACCCGACATCTTGAGTTGCAAATACACATAACAGGGCCGTGCCATAAACTTGCCGTATGCCGGTTGCCCAAACAGGGCGTGATATGGACTTTCGATTTCACCACTTCAAACGTCAATGTTTCCTACCTGGAATCATGATCATCTCCAAAGGCCACTTCCAGAGCTATCTTACCAACAGGATATGCTGACTTGCCAGGTACCACACCGTGGAACACCGTATTAGACGGTTTGAGATTTTTATCTATTAGTCCCATACGACGGAAGGTCTCATAGTACAAGATATTAATGCTGCTCCCTCCATCCATAAGCACTTTGGTGAACTTGTAACCTCCCACCTGAGGCGCCACCACCAGAGCCAACTGACCCGGATTATCAACCTGGGGAGGGTGATCATCTCTGCTCCATATGATTGGTTGTTCAGACCAGCGTAGATAACGGGGCACGGACGGTTCAACAGAGTTGACTGCCCGCCTCTGAACCTTCCGGTCTTGCTTGTCCAAGCTAGTGGTGAAGACATGGTACTGCCCACTATTCAATTGCTTTGGGTTGCTCTGGTAACCTGCCTGTTGCTACTGCTGGTTATAACCACCCTGGTTGTTCTGATTATTTTGATTATTATGTCCGACCGGATTACCATTAAATCCTGAACCAGAATTTCCTCCACCGTAACCCGGCCCGGATCCTGAGCCACCGCCGGAGCCGTGATCATACCGGAAAGCATTAGAATTCTTGAACTCCTGCATAATAAAGCAATCCTTCCAAAGGTGGTTTGCTGGCATCTCCTTCGTCCCATGTCTTGGACAGGGCTGGCTCAGTAGATAATTTAGGCAGTCCGGGTTAGGGTTGGGTGCCCCACTGCGATTTTGCGGTTTACCCTTACGTCGCTGGCCCTTGTCCTGCGCGTTGGTATTAGCCACAAAGTCCATGTTACCATCCGCTTTACGCTTGCCTCCGCCACCATTGCCTGCCAAGTGATGCTGCTGACCTTTGGAGTTGTTGTTCCTCTTTCCCTTCCCTGCCTTGTCATCATCAGATTCGGGATCCTTGGTGCTATCAGAATCAGCATACTTTACCAAAGCGGCCATGAGGGTCCCCATGTCAGTGCAATGGCGCTTCATCCGTCCCAACTTCAGCTTTAGGGGCCCAAACCGGCACTTACCTTCTAGGGTTAAGACTGCGGTGTCAGCGTTGATGCGGTCCGATGAATGCAACACTTGTGAGACCCGGCGCACCCAATGAGTCGTCGATTCTCCTTCCTCCTGGACACAGGCAGCTAAGTCTACTATCGACATGGGTTGCTTACATGTATCCTTGAAATTACTGATAAACCAGGCTCGTAATTGGGCCCATGAACTGATAGAATTGGCCGGTAAGCTTTTTAACCAAGTGCGGGCCGTTCCTTCAAGCATCATGGTGAAGTACTTAGCACATGCCGCATCATCTACATCAAGCATCTCCATGGCCATCTCATAGCTCTCCACCCATGTCTCTGGGGGTTGATCCGCCGTGTAATTTGGTACCTTGCGTGGGCCCTTGAAATCCTTGGGCAGGCGCACATTGCATAAAGCGGGGACAAGGCAAGGCACCCCCAAAGAGCTAGAAGTTAGTTGGACGAACCGGCGTAAGCTGTCGAGCCTAATACTATGCGGCTAACTCGGCCTCCCTGCGTGCTCGGGCCCGGTCCACCACTTCCTGAGCGTTATCAGCACCACCCACCGGGTTGTTGCCGCGGGGTGCTCCACGTCGTTCATTACTTGACACTGCTGGTTCATCCATACGCCTGCTATAGCTCCGGCTTGGGCGAGGGGTCGAGTGGATCCGGTCGCGGCTGTATGAGTATGCTTCCTGTTGGTCCAAAGCTGTCCTAAGAAGCTCTTTGACCCGTCGTGTCTCTACCGCCTGCGGTGAGTCACCTTCAATTGGAATGGCCTCCAACCGTGCAGAAGCGGCAACGAGATTGTCCATTGGGTTGGAGTAGTGACCCGGAGGTGTTGAAGCAGCCTGAGGTATAATAGTGTTTTGATGAGGCGGATTCATCGGATGGGGCTGAACCGGTGCACCGGTCCCCGGAGCTTCCGGCCGGTTTTCCTCCAGCGGATTACTGGTTCCTGCTCCTGAGGTGTTGAAAAGGTCTCTGGCCTCGAAAACCGAAGGCAAACGGGATCGGTACTTCCTCTTCATGACTTCATGCGACGCGTTCTGGTCCAACATGAGCCTGTAGGCTTGTGCATCTAAAGCGGCCCGCTCCGTGGTCATCCTGGCACTCTCAGCTGCCAGGTCCGCCTTGGCATGGGTGATCTGTTCCTTCACCTTCGCAATCTCCGTGTTGTGGACTTCCTGATTCGCCGGATTAGCTTCTGCCATAAGCGCAGCCAATGCATCAAATAGATCTGATAGAACTTGAGCCGGCGGGCATGCAGAGCTTCCTGCCCCGGCAGCTGTTGCCACTACTGAACCGGAGGTTATTAGCGCAGCGGTCAAAGAATGAAGTGCTGCTTGTGTGCCGTCCATGAATATTCCAACTCGGTTGGGTAGATCAGAGGGGTCCGGAATACTGTCGCCATCAGAACAGCCCCCAATCCGGCCATCTTGTAGCTGATATAGAGATTTGGTTTCTCCGGTTGATGACTCATCGCCGAAATAAACGACGGTCTCGCCGCGAGATTCCGATCCATCCTTGTAACTTCCTCCATGGATGACTCCCACAAAGGCACGCTTCACGGCCGGTTTAACCCGGGCAGACCGCGCACGCTGAGCCGTTTCGACGAGGTCGGTGCAGATGTCCGGCTTAGGGCCTGGTTCACCGATCTTGTCGATGAAAACGTGTATGCCACCAAAGGGGACCCGGTACCCGTACTCAACTGAGCCGGCCTCGGGGCCCCAGCCTGCATCATCGATGTAGACCTTGCCGCGACGATTCTTAGTCATCCGGCCCACAGCGTAGCCCTCGAGTCCTTCAAAGCGGCCCTCCAAGAACTTGAAACCATCGTGCGATAGCCCCACGGTGGGCGCCAACTGTCGTGGTTTTGTCACGACAGATGTCCTAGAGAAAGGACTTAGTCGTGGAGCCATCGTGACGGGTTAGCTTGAACGGGTTAAATCGGACACAGGGACGCAAGAGAGTTTATACTAGTTCGGCCCCTTCGATGAAGGTAAAAGCCTACGTCTAGTTGTGATGGGATTGATGGGGTTTCAATGACTAGGGAGCAAACAAGCTTCGCCTATGTATCGAGTTGTTGTCTGTTGTCCTGAACCGCCGTCGGGTCGTCCCCTTATATACACGGGTGACGCCCGTCGGTTCACAGATTCCCAATACCGGCTCATAGATGTGTCCGGTTTGGTCTCTACTTATTCCTAACTTACAGTACAAGTTACATACCAACGCCGGTTTACGGCTACAGGCCTTGAACCGACTATGGGCCTTGAGCCCTCATCTGCCTTCTTGGGTTTCAACATAGTTAACTACTGAAGAAGTTAACCCGGCCCAGATAGGCTGGTTTACGCCCAGTAGTGATATCCTCAACATTACCTGATTCATCATAAGAAATAATAGGAGGATATTGGGAAGTCTATTCCCTTTCATTAGTATTCTCTTCATCTTCTAATTGTTTTCTTTTCTTTATGTAGTTGGCAATATAAGGCTTATCAATGCAATTCACCGCACAATACATATAAATTTTCTCTAGATCAAAATCAAGAACTCAATCAAGATTAAACTTTGGAATACCCTCAGTTATATGTTTCATTTATTCATAACCCAAAAGAAGGCTAAGCTCTTTATGATGCTCAAGGGTAATCAAATTATCACAATGTTTGGACACGACTTGATCATGAAACAAATAGCATTGGAGCTTTAAATGACCATGTTCATTGCAAAGTTCACAAGGGGCACGAAAAATATTGAATCTTTCAGCACACTTGTTGGGACCCCAATTCCAAGTCACATCGATCTAGCCGGTTGTCGAAGTAATGGGCCACGGGTAGGCCAACCCGAGCCCCAGAACCTTTCAAGACATCGAGGCAGGCTGCGCTCCTCAAGACCCCAGGACGAAGAGCCGCCTTCGAGAAGTCGACGGCAAGATGGCCGATTGACCACTCACGGCCGAGTCCCAGGGACGACTTCAGGGAAAGCCGACTCCTGACTGACGACTTCCATAGAAGCCGTCTTTGGGGAGTCGGCCTATGACTCCAACAAACCTCATGACCTCATCAAGTGGGACGGGGCAGGGGAGTGGCTATAGTGAAGCCCACTCCCGCCCCTTACCAAGGGCAGGCATGGCCACAGCACGCCGTACCCTGGAAGATCTCCGTGCGGCGTGGCACTGTTGCCATGCCAGCCCTGACATCAGCACCGCAGGACCAAATCCTGCACCCACGACGGCTTGTCTGTACGGCCCAGAGGCAGCGGGTCCCACCAGTCAGTGAGACCCCAGGAGACGGCAAGAGGACCACCAGTCGGACCCGTCGGGAGCCGGCCCCGGGGAGTCGGCCGAGCCCTCCCCCGGGGCCCTCGCGCCATTAATCAAGATGTGATGGAAAGTGGCAATAGTGATCGCCCGCCAGGCGGCGGGGCTGTTTCCACGACCCCATGATCAAGCCCGCGTCATCAGAAGCACGGCTACAGTAATCAGCAGCCGGCAAGACCCGCCCGCGGCGGACGCAGCTTGTCGGCTCCGTACCAGGCCAGTTGGCGGGGCCACCAGTCGGCAGGCCCCAGCAGTCGGCGGGGAAGACGGAGGCCAGAGGCGCTGACAGCTGGGCCCGTGTCCAGCCGGATTACCATTGTACCCCTGGGGGGTAGGCCTATATAAACCCCCTAGGGCACCCATGCAAAGGGTGGGAACCCATTAGCTCTAGACCAGATCATATAGGAGGGAGAGAGCTAGCCTTGCCTTCTCCTACCTCCAGAAAACAGCTCAAGGAGCAATCATGTAAACACTTGGCCATAGTGATCATGCGGAGACCCCGCAGAGCAGAAGTAGGGGTATTATCTCCCCGGAGAGCCCTGAAGCTGGGTAAGATTCGTCGGCATGCATGTCTTCGCCTCATCCCGTTTCCAGGCACCGGCGACGTTCTACTCGCCCCCACCATGATAAGCCATCCTTTGGCATATGTCGCACCTAACCCCCGACATTTGGCGCCCACCGTGGGGCCTGGTGCACCGCCGTCCAGAAACCTGTTCTGGACGGGAACCCTTTTCCTCCCTGGCAAGCACAGCCAGCCAGGCACGCCAGACGGAGTTTGCGCCGACGCGCTGCGCGGCGTTGAGATCGCCTGCGCAGCCAGCTGCCTGGCCAAACTTGTCAGCGAGGTTCACCTCTCCGACGAACCTGCATCCAACGCATGCACGGGCGGCTCCGAGAGCCTCCTCGCGGGCCTCCTCGATCAACTCCATGTTTCCGGCAAGCCTGTCATAGACTTGGAGTCTGTAGGCTCCACCGACCCGATGCTGGTCGACTCCGACACCGCGTCGCTCGACGCGTTCCCCACTAATGTGGTGGTCTACGACGAACCTCTCCCTCGCGCGGAGAGAGACGGAAGCACCGTCACCGAGGTGCTCGTCATCAGTCATGACGAGCTCCCCGGCGGAGGAGCGCACGACTCACTCGGCACGGCGCTACAAGACCTAACTGCGCCCATTCCAGAAGACGCTGACGCGGAGACGTTGGAGGCGCGCCACCTTCAGCTCGTTGAAGGCGCCAAGAAGCTGGCCAGCATGAGACGCTTGTCAGAAGCCTACCGGCAGGAGATGGATCGCGTCGTCAGCGGCTCGCCGGCCCCGGTGGGGCCCAGCCGCCTTGGCGCGGTCCAGCAGCGCGGCGTAGCCATCGCCAACCTGTTTGGGGCAAGCCGCCCTATGTACGCTACACCAGCGGAGAACATCCGAGCCACCCAGGCAGCGGCGGACGAGCTGGACAATTTTGAGGGCGAAGAACGCCGCCTGATGATGGAGCGAGTCCAGCGGCTCCTCGACGCGGCTGCCGCGTAGAACAAGGCCGGCTGCCGCACGGAGGCGCCGCAGCGGCAAAACGATGACCTTCGCCGAGATCAAGGCGCGACGTCTCGGACGCCGACTGGCGGCGCCCGAGGAAGAAGAGACAAGGATCCGTCTATCAGCCACAGTCGGACTCGCATTACCATAGATCACGACCGAGACGGCTGCCCGAGAGCAGTGGAACAACGGGACGACTGTCCGCCTCCCCCTCCTCGCAAGGAGAGGTGAGTCCCCCCGCCGCCTGTTGACCATCCGACTCTCGGCGACCGCCTTGGCCGCCGAGAGGGAGTTGGAGAGATTGATGCCCGCCACCGGATCGACCGACTTCACCGATCCCTAGCGCTGGAAGAAGAAGACGAGTTGGGTCCGCCTTGTTTCGGGCCCCGCATTCGAGACGAGCCCTTTCCCATAGGGTTCACGCTCCCAAGAGACACGCCCAAGTATACCGACTCCGTGAAACCGGAAGACTGGCTAGTTGACTACTCCACGGTTGTCAGCATAGCAAACGGCAACAAGCGTGTCACCGTAAAGTACATTCCGCTCATGCTCCAGGGCACGGCCCGGACATGGCTGAACAGCCTGAAGCCCCGCAGCATCAACAGCTGGGTTGACTTCACCGAAGCGTCCGTCCGCAACTTCACCAGCATGTACAAGCGTCCTCCCAAGCCTCGCCAGCTCTCCTTGTGCGTACAAGGCCCCGACGAGTCGACTCGTGATTACCTCACGCATTGGGCCGAGCTTCAGACCTCCTGCGAGGGCGTGCACGAGGTGCAGGCCATCGAGTACTTCACAACCGGGTGCAGAGAAGGCACCCTCCTCAAGCACAAGCTCCTCTGCGACGAGCCAGAAACCCTCGACGAGCTACTGATCATAGCGGACAAGTACGCCACGGCCGACTCCTCCATGAAGGCGGAGATTCAAATCAGCACAACTGGCAAAGTGGCCCCTCAAGCTCCAAGAACTCCGGCGGGAGACGCCAACCAGCGACAACAGCAGGGCGACCACAAGCGCAAGGCCCCGCAGCCGGCTTCCAGCAGCCGGCAGGTCGCGACCGTTGAAGCCTAGTAGCCGGATGGGCAGCCTCCGCCCAAGCGATAGAAAGGCGGCAAGCCAAACTGGTTGCCGGCCTTCTCCTACGAGCAGACTCTGGATGGACCTTGCAAGTTCCATAGCGGCGCGAAGCCGTCGAATCACACCACCCGGAAGTGCCACTGGCTCACCAGGATCGCCAAGGGAGACGGCCTCCTGCCTCCCCCGCCTGCTGGGCAGCCGCCTCCGCCCCAGCAGCCAGCTGTTAGGCCAGTCGGTGCAGTACAAGATGAATACCCTAAAGAACACGGAGCCTAAGTGGTGTTTACCAGTATGGCTGATGATTGACGCAGCAGGCGGCTGCAGCGACAAGAGGTGAATGCGGTAGCATCAAAGACGCCAGAGTTCATGCACTGGTCCGAGAAGCCCATCAACTGGAGCAGGGCTGACCACCCAGAGGTGATGCCAAGTCCGGGCTCCTATGCCTTGGTCTTGGACGCCACCTTTGCTACGGATAGACGAGTTGCGCGTTTCTCGCGGGTTATGATAGACAGAGGCAGCAGCATCAATATCCTGTACAAGGACACCATGGAGAAGTTAGGAATCAAGCAAAGACAGCTTCAGCACAGCCGGACTGTGTTCCACGGCATTGTTCCTGGGCTTTCCTGCTCACCAATGGGCAAGATCCTGATGGACGTCCTCTTTGGAGACAAAGATCACTTCCGCCGAGAGTCTGTTTGGTTTGAGGTGGTGGACCTCGAGAGCCCATACCATGCGCTACTTGGCCGACCCGCCTTGGCCAAGTTCATGGCGGTCCCCCACTACGCCTACCTCAAGATGAAGATGCCCAGTTCCAGGGGAATTCTGACTGTGGTCGGCGACTACCGAAGGTCGTCTGCCTGCACGGCTGAGAGCAGTCGGCTGGCCGAGTCCCTGGTAATCACGGCCGAGAAGCAGCTCCTTGAGCGAGTTGTGGCGATGGCTGTCAAGCAGCCAGAGGTATCGCCCAACCCGAAGGAGTCGGAGGCTGAAGGTTCGTTCAAACCGGCCAAAGAGACAAAGAAGATACCCTTGGATCCGGAGCACCCAGAGAGGTACGCTGTCGTAGGTGCAAACCTCGACAGCAAATAGGAAGGCGAGCTCGTTGATTTCCTCCGTGAGAATCGGGACATCTTCGCATGGTCCCCCAAAGACATGCTAGGTGTACCGACGGAATTCGCCGAGCATAAGTTACATGTCCGATCTGATGCAAAGCCAGTCAGGCAGCCCCTGCGCCGCCTATCAGAAGAGAATAGAAGAGTTTTCGGAGAAGAGATAGCCCGACTCCTAGCAGCCGGCTTCATTATGGAAGTGTTCTTTCCAGAATGGCTAGCAAATCCGGTCCTGGTACTGAAGAAGAACAAGCAGTGGTGAATGTGTATTGACTACACGAGCCTCAACAAGGCCTGCCCCAAGGACCCGTTTGCTCTACCAAGAATCGATCAGGTGATAGACTCCACAGCCGGATGCGAGCTATTGAGTTTTTTGGATGCATACTCAGGATATCACCAGATCAAGCTGAACCCGGCTGACAGACTGAAGACCGCCTTCATCACGCCGTTTGGAGCCTTCTGCTACCTCACCATGACGTTTGGCTTAAGGAATGCCGGCGCCACCTTTCAGCGTTGCATGCAGAAGTGCCTCCTCAAGCAGCTCGGCAGGAACGCCCACGTCTATGTGGACGACGTGGTGGTGAAAACGGAAAAGCGTGGAACACTGCTGGAAGACCTCAAGGAGACCTTTGAGAACATGCGCCAATTCCAGATCAAGCTCAATCCCGAGAAGTGTGTCTTCAGAGTACCAGCCGGCCAGCTCCTTGGCTTCCTAGTCTCTGAACGCGGCATAGAATGCAACCCTGTAAAGATCAACACCATTGAGAGAATGGAGGTACCCAGCCGACTGCTGGATGTGCAAAAGTTCACCGGCTGCTTGGCGTCCATCAGCCGATTCATCAGTCGGCTGGGCGAGAAAGCTCTCCCCTTATACCAACTCATGAAGAAGACCACTTTTTTTGAGTGGAACCATAAGGCGGGCGAAGCTTTTCTCCAGTTGAAGAAGATGCTGACTACTCCACCCGTCCTGGCGGCTCCGACTCCCAAGGAACCTATGCTCCTGTACATCGCCGCCACCAGCCGGGTAGTCAGCACGGTCATTGTAGTGGAACGCAAGGAGGAAGGCAAGGCACTACCTATCCAGAGACCGGTATATTACCTGAGTGAAGTACTATCGACCTCCAAGCAGAACTACCCCCACTACCAGAAGATGTGCTATGGCGTACACTTTACTGCCAAGAAATTGAAGCCTTACTTTCAAGAGCATCCAATCACGATGGTCTGCACGGCCCCGCTTGCCGAGATCATTGGTAGCCGAGATGCTTCTGGCCGAGTGGCCGAGTGGGCCATAGAGCTGGCTCCCTACACCATCCACTACCAGCCCCGCACCGCTATCAAGTCACAAGCACTGGCCGACTTCCTCGTCGACTGGGCAGAGACCCAGTACCTACCTCCAGCGCCTGACTCCACCCATTGGCGGATGCATTTCGACGGCTCCAAGATGCGCACCGGCTTGGGAGCCGGCGTCATCCTCACCTCTCCTAAAGGCGACAAGCTCAAATATGCACTGCAAATCCATTTTGCCGCCTCCAACAACGTCGCCGAGTACGAGGTGCTCATTCACGGGCTCCGACTTTCCAAAGAACTTGGCATCCGCCGGATCTTGTGTTATGGCAACTCGGACTTAGTGGTCCAGCAGTCATCTGGCGACTAGGCCGCGAAAGATGCAAACATGGCGAGTTATTGTTTCCTCGTGCAGCAACTCAGCGGGTATTTTGAAGGGTGCGAGTTCCTCCATGTGCCAAGAAACGACAACGACCAAGTAGATGCCTTGGCATGAATCGGCTCTACCCGCCAAGCAATACCATCCGGCGTCGCCCTTCAATACCTCCTCAAGCCGTCTGTCAAGCCTTCACCAGAATCAGACTCCATCTTTGTGCCGGCTCCTCCCGAAGATGTCGGATCTGACTCCAGAGCCCCGGCAGACGGTATGGGGATTTTGGCAGATGGCTCCAAAGCCGCCACAGTCGAACCCGGCCCGAGGATTGCGGCGGCGGACTCGAAGACTCCAGAACTCGACCCAAGGGCCGCGCCAGTCGGCCTGGGGACTTCATTAACCCAGCAAGCGGTAGTTGACTCCAACCCGCCGCCTCCCAGCCCAACCGCCCTCGTCCAAGTCGCAGTTCTGGCAGTCGAAGAAATAGCAGCACCCTCATGGGCCCAGCCCATCCTCAAATTCCTGGTGAGCAAAGAGCTGCCGACTGATGAGACCTCAGCTCGGCAAATACAACACCGAGCGGTAGCCTACACCATAATCAACAAAGAGCTGGTCAGGCGCAGTGTCACTGGTGTCTACCAGCGCTGCGTAGAGCCAGAGCAAGGCCAAGCAATTCTCAAAGACATCCATCAAGGCGAGTGCAGCCACCATGCGGCTTCAAGAGCACTCGTCGCCAAAGCCTTTCGACACGGTTTCTTCTGGCCGACTGCCTTAGAAGAGGCCAAGGAGTTGGTCCAAAATGCAAAGGGTGCCAGAAGTTCAGCTCCAAGCCGCACCAGCCGGCTTCTGGACTCAAGACCATCCCCATTGCCTGGCCTTTCGCAGTTTGGGGTCTAGACATGGTGGGACCATTCAAGACAGCACGAGGTGGCTTAACTCACTTACTTGTCGCAGTGGACAAGTTCACCAAGTGGACAGAAGCGAAGCCAATCAAGAAGCTGAACGGTCCGACTGCCGTGACTTTCATCTCCGATATCACAACTCGGTACGGCATACCACACAACATCATCATCGACAACGGCACAAATTTTGCCAAAGGCGGCTTGGCCCGTTTTTATGCAACACAGGGCATCCGACTGGACCTAGCGTCCATCGCCCATCCACAGCCAAACGGCCAGGTGAAGTGAGCAAACGGCCTCATCCTGTCCGGCATCAAACCCCGGCTGATCGAGCCTCTGGAGCGCTCGGCTGGCTACTGGCTCGATGAGCTACCAGCCGTCCTCTGGAGTCTGCACACGACTCCAAACAAGTCAACCAGCTTCACACCTTTCTTCCTCGTCTACGGTGCCGAAGCCATCATCCCAACGGACATAGAGTTCGACTCCCCACGAGTCACCATGTACACCAAGGAGGAAGCAGAAGAAGCACGACAAGACGTCGTCGATCTGCTGGAAGAGGGCCGGCTGTTGGCACTCAGCCGGTCCAGCATCTACCAGCAGAGCCTACGCCGATACCACAATAGGAAGGTCAAGCCAAGATCTTTCCAAGAAGGCGACCTTGTGCTTCGATTGATCCAGCGAACAGCCGGCCAGCACAAGTTGTCGGCACCTTAGGAAGGCCCTTTCATCATCAGCAAGGTGCTCGGCAACGAATCCTACTACCTGATCGATGCTCAGAAGCCCCGAGCACGCAAGAGGGACGACTCCGGCAAGGAGACAGAGCGGCCATGGAATACAAATCTCCTCCGAAGATTTTACAGTTGATGCAGTATGTACCATGCTACCTTTTGTATTAAAGTACCAAGACTTCGGGCCCCCCGAGACGAGCTTAGGGATTTCCCTCTTTTGTCTGTACGATAAAAATCATGCCTACAAGTATGTTACTCTTTGTTATGCCGCTTGGCACCGGGCTCGACAAGTCGGCCCGGGGACTTGCCGCCTTGCACTGTGAAATGCTTCCTGCAGCCGAACAAGTAGTGTGTAACACCTAAACCGTCTCCTGTCAGAAGCCACAGCTCGCAGAGCGACTGTACGGTGGGCAGAAGTAAGGTAGAATGGGTGTTCGCATGAAAAATGGCTAAGGACTCGCATAAAACATAGCTCAAGACAGCTTCCAGCCCTTTTTCGCAAACCGACTCTCGAATGGTCGGATTGCCGCCTTCTATTCAACTTGCTCAAAAACTCTTAAAAATGGCTAAGTACTTGCCTTCCCAAAGTAGCCAAGCATTTGATCCAGCGGCTGTCCGATTGGCAAGGCAGGCAACTAAGAGAAAGCGGCAAAGGAAAAAAGCCAAAAGAGCAATGAGCAAGAAAAGATAGAACTCGGATAAATATATTTACATAACATAGGCCATTGGCCGAATCTTCGAGCAGAAGTTCAAAATACACCCTGTGGGTGGAATTGTGCGAATTAACAAGTTCTTCAAAGACTACTGAAGTAGATAAAATAAAGATAAAGCGGCAGCTTAGGAAGCAGCAGACGGATTCGGAGGGTCGGAGGAGGCGGCAGCGTCAGGCGTCGGGGCGGCCGGCTAGGTAGCCTCGGCTTGATCGCCTCTGGCGGCAGGCCGCTCGGTCGCACGCGGCTCCTTGCTGGAGGCGCGGTCGAGTTGAGGCTGGCCGTCTGCTCCGTCTTCTGGTGCCTCTGTCTCGCCTCCGTCCTCCGCCTCGCCTTCCTCCTCTACACTGGAGCCAATCACCTCCGCCGAGTCCTCGCCGTAGTCTGGGTTCATCCCAAACCACTCCGGCGGTACCTCCTCGCCGTCTTCAGACCGCTCGGGGACGAAGATGCTGGTGTCGGTGTACTCGGCGATCGCTGCAGCACGCTTAACGAAGGCGTCTTCTGCAGCTGCCAGCTCCGGCTGGGCCTCCGACCAAAGTGTGGCCAGCCAGTCTAGATCCAGCCCCGGATACCACGCCTTGACGAACTCCAAGGCCCGGCATGCTCCAGCTCGGGCCGAAGAACCCTTCCAGGCCTCAAGACGACCAGTCGGCCGTCAGGCTGGGGGTGCGCGGAGCCTGCATGTCCGGCCACAGGGCGGCAATGGCCTGGGCACCGACATGCTGAAGCCGGCGCAGCATTCGGTGAGTCGGCCGAAGGCGAGCCTCGATGCTCAAGATGTGCTCGTCAAGGGTTCGGGGGGCGTCGGCGGCAATCTCTGCGCCCTTCGCCCTCCGACCTTCACGGTCAGCCTCGCTGGCTTGGATGGCGGCCTACGAGTGCCCAGGAAAGAAGTCTGCCAAGACGGAAGAAACGAAGAAGCAAGTCAAAAACCAGGAGTCGGCACGACTTATAATCGGCAACTCGAAGAAAGAAAGTAAAGAAACTCACCATCAACGATGTCTTCAATCTCATGGAAGCCGGAGGCCAGCATCGCCTCCTTGTCAGACCAGGAGGAGCGCTCGCTCGCGAACTCGGCCAGGAGGGCGGTTTCCGTCTCTTCCGCCTCCCTCTGCGTCTTCGCAAGCAGCTCCCTCTGCTCTGCCAATTGAGTGGCCAGCAGATCGCACTCTGTCGCGAGCTTGCTGCACTCCTCCCCTTTGGCGCACAATGCGGAGTTGGCTTCGCTCAGCTGCTGTTGAAGAGCAGCGTTGGCTCCTGAAAAGAAGGAAGAAAGAAGGCGTTAAGTCATCAATAAAGAAGGTCGCCGGGGAGATCCGGCCCGACTGCTCAGCAGTCGGCCTGAATCTCGGTGACTACAGCCCACGGGTGCGCCAGCGCGCCCCCGCAAAGAAGAAAAAGGACTTACTCCGGCTCTCCGACAAATCGGTGGTCCACTTGCCCAGCTCTTCAACTTTACGGTTGAAGGCAGTGACGCGGAGGTTGTGGTAATCCTGCGTCAAGCGTTTCAGACAAAAAGTTAATACCCAGAGTTCCGGGCCGCCTGCTCAGCAACCAGCCCGAAACTCGGGGACTACACCCAGTGGGTGCGCTGGCGTGCCCCCACAGAGAGGAACAAGAAAACAAGGACCAAAGGAAAAAACATACCCGGACGGCTGCCCGCGATGCCAGGTACGCCTTGGTGCAATTCTGGAGAGCGTCGCCCTCAGCACGAAGCTTCGCCTGGACGGCCAGAAGCGCCTGGTCCAGCGGCCCTGTGCCGCCTCCTCGCACCCACCCAATGGGCGCGGCGCTCGTCGCTTCAGCGTCTGGGATCGCCGAGCTGGCGGTGCCGGCCTCCAGGGGGCGGGGTGCAGAAGTCGCCTTCTCCAGACGGTGGCGTGTTGGCAAGCCGACTTGGAGGAGTAACCTCGCCACGGTCTCGTCTTCGGTCGGCGGCACCAGAGGGTCCGCTGGCTGCTTGCCTTGCACGCTCTCAGACGGCGGCGGAGGCGGCGACGGAATGATCACATCCGGCGTAGAGGGGTCGCCGCCTTCCCTCTCCACGATGGGGTTCTCGCCCCCGGCTTCCCTAGTCTGCCCCGTGAACTCCGGAGGCGACAGCGTAGAGTTTAGCGGGGTGACGAACACCGCCGATTGGTGGCGTGCGGCCTCCTCAGCCTGCCGCTTCGTCGCGGCGGCGGCTTCGGCCTCCGCCAGTTTTTTCTTGGTGGAGGCCTCCGCCTTCTCCAGGCGAGCGGCCTCTTCTTCGTTGCGCTTCTCCTGCGCATTCCGCTCTGTCGCCTCCCGGAGTTCAGCAGCGGGGTCAATCCGCCGAGTGGTGGCGGACGTCTCCGCTGACCCCATGACGGAGGCGGTGGTGACCCTCTCAAGAGTGAGGGGAGCCCTGAAGCAAGGGAAATCAAGCAAGAGACTCAGACAAAGCCACAAAGAAAGAATGAAGCATTGAGATAGGATACTCATGCGGAGACCAATGGCGGCTTCTTCACTTCCTTACGGAAGCGGATGGCCTTCGCAACTGCCTCGTCCCGCCGGGTCGCCGCAGCCGAACCCTTGGGCTTCCTCGGCCGACTGCCGAACAAAGTCGGCATAGCCCTGCGCTTCTTCCCGCCGCCTGGAGCACCTGGCGCGGCAGAAGAGCCCGCGCCAGGCTGGCTGGCTCCTGGCCGATGGTGGGGGGCGACTTCTCCCTCGGCATCATCGTCAGGCCAGTCGGCGAAAGTGGCCGAAGGCCTGAAGTCGCCTGCTGCTCCTCCTCCTCCCTCGGCGTCGTCCTCCAGAGCCGCCGCCCCCAGATCGGGGTCGTCGACGTCGCTCTCCGCCCGTTTGGCAAGGAATTCGCGGGCCGGCCCCGAGGTGCCAGCTGGTGGATGGAGGAGGGGATTCTGACCAAAGCCGGCTGGTCAAAACAAACTCGGCGAGAAAGAAGACAATCCAAAGAAAGAAAGAAAAGGCAACTCACCACGGGCGGGGGGTTGGCGCGGGAGTACGCCTCCTTGCCGAACCGCCAATCCTCCAGGAGCTTGTTGTCCGAGAGGTAGTTCATCATGAAGGCCACCTCCTCGTGAGGCATGTCCTTGGTGCACATCCGACTCGGGTCGCGGTGCCCGCTCATTTGGCATATCGTATGGGGGCGGCCTTGGAGCGGGAGAACTCGGCGCGCCACGAAGGCGGCCAGCAGGTCTGGACTAGTCAAGCCCTCCGACTGCGTCAGCACTCGGAGTCGCATGATGGCGCCGGCTCCCGCAGGCGTCAGCGACTTGGCCCGGTACGACCAGTTGTGCAGTCTCCCAGCCGGCGGGCCGGCTTCGAAAGCCGGCAGGTTGACCCAGTCACCCCTCGCGGAGACGCTCCTGACGTAGAAGTACGATCTCTGCCACATATTCACTGACTTTATCAGCGAGATGGAGGGGAAGGGGTTGTCGTCCCCCGACCTTTGCATGGCGATGAAAGCGCCGCATTGAGCCGGCACGCCTGCAGCCTGGGTGCCGAGCTTGGAGAAGAAGAACTCCTCCCAGAGCTCGAGGGTGGGGAGGACTCCGAGGAAGCCTTCGCACAAGGCCACGAAGGCGGACAGTAGCACCACCGTGTTTGGCGTGAGGTGGTGCGGCTGGAGGCTGTAGAACTCCAGAAAGGAGCGGAAGAAGCTGCTCGCCGGCAGCCCCAACCCGCGCAGCCAGTGTGAGTGGAAGATGACCCGCTCGCCCTCTTGCAGCGCGGGGGAAATCTCCCCCCTCGGCGCAAGACGCACCCGCATGTGATCCTCGCCGGGGAGCCGGTGAGTCTTGCGGAGGAACTCGATGTGGTCGTCGTGAACTTCGGAGCCGTCCCAGGTGCCGGAGCGCACCGGGGGAGGCGCGGCGACAGAGGAAGAGCTCATCGCGAGCTGATCGCCGCGGTGTTCGTCGAAGCTTGGGCACGCGGCGGTGCGAAGAAGAAGAAGAAGGAGGAGAGCGAGGGGCGGTGAGAAGGAGGAGAGCGAGGAGTAGTGGGAAGGAGGGGCGCGTGTGCTCCGCCACGCCCCCATCTCTCCCCTACTTATAGCCTCGCGTGCTGCGAAGCTGAGGGGGCGGTCGTGGGATTTACTGCGCCCACGGCCCCATGACCCCCACGTTCCATGACAAAGTTACTGTGCCCAGTAACTCCATGGGAATCCCAACTGTCTGCCGGGGCCGCAGCGGATCCGCTCGGGCGCCGAGGCGCGGTAGTGGCGGGCCCCGCCTACAGGCATGTCCCGTCGCGCGCGTAGGCTGGCAGTATGGCCCAGCCACGTGTTATCGCATCATAGGCCTAGAACGGGCGGCGGCCCGGAGGCTTAGCCAGCACGCTACTTGGATCCCGCCGCGACGTTCGAAATATTGTGCGAGTCAGAGTTGGGCGAGTCCGACTCCTTCTAGCCGGCCCGGCAGAAGTCAACCAAGAACCATGTGTTGAGCACCCGGAAAGAGAAACTGATGAGGCTTCTCGGCCGATCGTCCGCGGCGCCTCACCAGCTTCGGGGACTATTGTCGGAGTAATGGGCCACGGGTAGGCCAACCCAAGCCCCAGAACCTTTCAAGACATCGGGGCAGGCTGCGCCCCTCAAGACCCCAGGACGAAGAGCCGCCTTCGAGAAGTCGACGGAAAGATGGCCGACTGACCACTCACGGCTGAGTCCTAGGGACGACTTCAGGGAAAGCCGACTCCTGACTGGCGACTTCCAGAGAAGCCGGCTTTGGGGAGTCGGCCTGCGACTCCAACAAACCCCATGACATCATCAAGTGGGACGGGGCAGGGGAGTGGCTACAGTGAAGCCCACTCCCGCCCCTTACCAAGGGCAGGCATGGCCACAGCACGCCGTACCCCGGAAGATCTCCGTGTGGCATGGCACTGTTGCCATGCCGGCCTTGACATCAGCACCGCAGGACCAAATCCTGCACCCATGACGCCTTGTCTGTGCGGCACAGAGGCAGCGGGTCCCACCAGTCAGTGAGACCCCAGGAGACGGCAAGAGGACCACCAGTCGGACCCGTCGGGAGCCGGCCCTGGGGAGTCGGTCGAGCCCTCCCCCGGGGCCCAGGCGCCATTAATCAAGATGTGATGGAAAGTGGCAATAGTGATCGCCCGCCAGGCGGCGGGGCTGTTGCCACGACCCCATGATCAAGCCCGCATCATCAGAAGCACGGCTACAGTAATCAGCAGCCGGCAAGACCCGCCCGCGGCGGACGCGGCTTGTCGGCTCTGTGCCAGGCCAGTCGGTGGGGCCACCAGTCGGCGGGCCCCAGCAGTCGGCGGGGAAGACGGAGGCCAAAGGCGCTGACGGTTGGGCCCGCGTCCAGCCGGATTACCATTGTACCCCTGGGGTGTAGGCCTATATAAACCCCCAGGGCACCCATGCAAAGGGTGGGAACCCATTAGCTCTAGACCAGATCATATAGGAGGGAGAGAGCTAGCCTTGCCTTCTCCTACCTCCAGAAAACAGCTCAAGGAGCAATCGTGTAAACACTTGGCCATAGTGATCATGCGGAGACCCCGCAGAGCAGCAGTAGGGGTATTATCTCCCCGGAGAGCCCTGAAGCTGGGTAAGATTCGTCGGCGTGCATGTCTTCGCCTCATCCCGTTTCCAGGCACCGGCGACGTTCTACTCGCCCCCACCATGATAAGTCATCCTTTGGCATATGTCGCACCTAACCCCCGACACCGGTAACACCTCATATCACTTTGCAGCCTCACGCATGGTATCCCCACGGGTGTCGCCTTACCATGGCCCGAGACCGTTTGCGCCTTTTGGCTCACGTATATGATAGTGTCGCTAGCATCCATATGACAGAGAACCCGGGCCGACGTGGCTAGTCGTGAACCCAAAGCGGCACTAACCTATGGGGACAGGCATACATGAATCACATCGAGCATGTCGGTCATCACCGAGTGAATCCGGGCTGTAGCACTGGGCTAACAGGACTCCGGGGAACCCGGGCTGTAGCAGGCTAGGCAGGACTCCGGATGTCACCGCGTGACATTTCCCCGAAGGGACAGACACAGGAATGAAGTGAAACACATGCCGGCCAGTCAAGTGTCCTAAGAGTAGTGTTGGGCTAGCAGGACTCCGGTGAACCGGGCTGTAGCGGACTACTATGGCTCATGGAAGCACTAGACTACATTTCCCCATAAGAGAGGCTGCCAAGGATAAACAACTAGATTGTCGGATCCCACACATACCAAGCATTTCAATCATACACACAATATGCTCGATATGTGTAAATACAACATGGCATCACAACATAACTCTACGACTCAAGTATTTATTCATTAGGCTCCGAGGAGCGAGATATTACAAACATGGGTCTCATGACCCAACAATCATAGCATACAAATCAAAGCACATGCGGAAGCTTAACATGTCTGAGTACAGACATCTACAAATAAAAAAGGCTAAGAAGCCTGACTATCTACCAGATCCTGTCGAGGGCACAAGATCGTAGCTCAGGTATCAAGCTAAACGTCGAAGTCCACGAGGAACTACTAGTGAGACTGAAGTCTCTCTGCAAAACATAAATTAAGCAAACGTGAGTACAAAAGTACTCAGCAAGACTTACATCAGAACTAGCTACATATGCATCGGCATCAACAAATAGATGGTGGGGTTTAACTGCAGCAAGCCTGCTTTGACTCAGTGGCTAACCTGAACTACAATTGTAAGCAACTCTTTTGAGGTGGCGCACACGAGTCCACATATTCACCATATCAATACACCACTATGGATCCGCTACCGTCTACCTACGAGAATGCCATCCATAGCACTCACGCTTATCTTGCGCATTTTAGAGTATCCACTTCCACTTGTCTATGAACTGTTATAGGCAATCCAGAAGTCCTTTACCACGGACGCGGCTATTCGAATAGTTTTATACCCTGTAGGGGTGTACTTCGTCACACATGTTTCCACCACTTAGCGTCTGCACACGACATGTGCTCGGCAGACTTCAAGCGAAAGCCGACGTGGGTGTAGACCACGACCTAACTAACCGCACAAGTCTCTAGTCCAGGTTTATCGCCTATTCGGGTTCCATCCGCAAGGAAATCCGGCTGGGGTGTCCTCAACGGCCCCAAACAATGTGTATAGGGTCCCGAGACGCCAAACGGGCGCCCGGCATACCCGGCCACGGTGTATCTACCGCATCATAGCCCACCCCTAGGGTCAGCGCTACGCACGGCCGCCAACACATAACCTATAAACACCAGAAACTATTTGCAACTCCTGGACAGAGGACGAGAGGGGTCAGTAAGTCAAGCGGGGTCATATTTCAGGGCCCAATGTGTGGTAGTAGTTGTTTCATGGATCACAAACACAGAACTCAGTTCCTAAGGACGGCTTCAATGAAACAACCCACCATGTACTCCTACATGGCCTCTCATCGATACCTTTACCAAATCATGTTCACACACTTAGCTCTCAATAGTAGGACAGTTCACACACCTCCGATTCATCCCCGATGAATCAGACCTGACACAACTCTATGCAATAGCAGGCATGACAAACAAGCATGAATGAGTACGCACATCAGGGCTCAAAAAACTCCTACTCATGCTAGTGGGTTTCATCTAATTACTGTGGCAATGACAGGTCATGCAGAGGAAAGGGGTTCAGCTACCGCAGCATGTAACAGTTGAAACGGTGTTGTCCTAATACAGTAAAAGAGAGCAGGAGAAAGAGAGGGGGATTGTATCGGAATGAACAAGGGTGTTTTGCTTGCCTGGCACTTCTGAAGATAGTATAGCTCTTCATCGGTGTCATCGAACTCACCGTCGAAACCACGTCTATCGAGAGGGGGCAACTTCCGGCAATAAAGAAGGAAACACAATCAATGCAATGCAACAATATGATGCATGCTCATGACATGGCAATATGATGTTGATTTAACTAATGCAACTAGCAACCATATTAAATGAAGTTGGTTTGAACCCTAGGTTGAAATTCAAACCCTACATGTGCTTTCTTAAATGCCATTTAATTGAATTGTCCTAAACAGAGGATATAAGTTTCTCTAACATGCATGCAAATGCCATAAATAGATTCTTTGGATTTTTCTGATCATTTTTCATATATAATTTATTTCATTCTGAGCTACGGTTGATTTTCTATGAATTTTTGAAGTTTTAAACATTTTCAGGAATTTTCTGAATTATAATTAATCCAGAAAATGAGTTATGGCGTCAGCACTATGTCACTATGACGTCAGCAGGTCAACTGACCCGGTCCAGGTCAAACCTGACCAGTGGGGTCGGCACGTCAGTGACACAATTAACTAACAGGGTTAATTAAATCTAACTAATCAAATTAACAGCCACTGGGCCCACT